>NW_013666155.1:256671-278417 GCF_000517525.1 Limulus polyphemus
TTAAGTAAAAAAAAATTGCTAAGTGCTTTACCATAATCACTAAAAAAATCAGGCTTAACTGACAATCAAGGGCAAGAAAAAAGAAGACTGGGTAAGTACTTTATTTCTTGTTTTTCATATTTATTCTTTATTTATTATTATAAAAGTAACAAATTAAAAATATGGATCTTTTTAAGTTATATAAGACTAGATTAGGTAAAATAATTAATAATAATAATATAATTAAAATTGTTCATGAGGCACGCACGCGAGCAGGTCGTGGGTAATGTAATTCAATAGTGTAATGTGAGCTGCACGTTCCCCGAGTGATTTACAACTTATAATAACACGGATAGCAGTTAGACACGGTTCATAGGGCAATAAAACAATAAAATTTAATTATAAATACATGTATAATGTTACAAACTTAGAGCTACTTAGGATAAACGAATGTAGTTTCAGGTCACAATTTGAAGTCACACCAGAAAGAAAAGAAGGTTAATTTAGGTTTATTTCAATTTTTTTTGGTGGTTATGAGGTATGTAATTTGATCAATTGTGAATTGTTATCTCATTGATTCATGTGTATTGTTTCATATTTTGTTTTTGGTGAATCAGTACAATCAATTTCTTTTTATAAAACATTATAAAAATAAGCAACTACTTCATTTAAATCTTCTGCTTTCATTCAGAAGGTCAATGAAAGAATTCTATGATACTTTCATACTGAAGAAATAATTTCCTTGTTACCTGTTTTACTGCTTCTGATCCTTCATGCAATGTGCTATTTCCTGAATCAGATTGGCTGCTGATTTGTTGAGATCCAAATACTAATTCAAAGCCAAGACTACCACAGTTTTTAGCTGAACTATCACCTTGATTACTTGCTTCGCCACTGAGAACAGTCTCCTTATTACCTGACACTGCAGAATTTGCTAACAGCTTTTGGTTACTTAAGTCTTGATAAGAATTACTAGCCAAATTTTTTTCAACAGATTCTGAATTAATCATCAACTTTTCTTTAAATGGATTAGTTTTATCTTTTTGTTCTTGAACACTATTACAGAATCTCTGTGTTTTATTCAAATATTCAACTGTATCAGTATTATTTGATATTTCTACACCAGTTATATCAATTTTTGACAAAATGTTTTCAGAAGTTGGAATAGAGATGAGTTGTTCTCTTATACTAATGTCGTAAATGTTGGCTGAATCAGCTACATTTCGATTAGTTCTGCTGTTATCATTTAATGCATCTAAGTATGTGACAACAGATGGATTAGATATATCCTCAGTAGTTACAGCAAGTCTATCACCTTTACTTGTATTTATAGGTTGATATGATTTGTCTGGAGTAACAGCATTAATAAGCTGATCACCTATTCTAGTTTCAAAGTTTTCCACCTGAATGTTATCTAATAAACTAGTGTGGAACTGATTTTCTATATTTATATCAGTATTATTTCTGGCTGGGACAGCACAACCATTTTGATCAAATTTACCAAGGTCAGTTGTATTGAGTCTGTCACCTTCACCCAGCTCAGTTTTAAAAGTTTGGCCACTTATATCAAATCCAATGTTATTATGGTGAAATGAACTTAAGTCACTGTTACTGGGCTGATCTGCAGTTACTTGAGGATTAGCATTATTAAGATCAACAATTATATCTGGTTCAATACAGTTATGGTGGCCAACATCTGTATCATTCCCACTGAGATAAATAATAGAATTTGGTTTATTTGTAATTACATCTGGCTGATTTAAGTTAACGTCAGAGAAAGCACAATGTGTAGAGTCCCAGTCAATATGGCTATGTAGATATGTACTAGGTTCACTCACAGCTGAGAATAAACCAGTTTTGTTGAGTTTATCTTCACCAAGATTAGTACCAGAATCTTCAGCAATACTTTTGGCTACAAAACTAGAAATGTTATCAGGGGTTTCCAATGACTCAACAGTGACTGAATCACCACATAACTGATGTGAATATCCAAGTAAATTTTTCAAACTAGGGGCACCTAATAAGATAGGTTTTTTATCTATACCCCTGGTTGAATCAACAGAAAAATTAGTTACTTCTGAAACTAAATCTACAATATTCTGAGCTCTTCCCAATGAGGCTGGCAAACACTGTTCTCTAACATTAGAACTCAAAACAGAAAGTTTCTGATTTTCAGAGATTGATGTATGTGGGGGAATAGCAGTACTTTCTCCACCTGAAGAGTTATCAGATGATCTGCTAACAACTGCTGACACAGGTTGTTTTTGGCTTTCTTGCCCAAGATCCGTTTCTTCTGAAGAAAGGTTGGGTATTTCTAACCTTTTCTCAACAGCTACTGGATGTACTACTCTGTAAGAAATATTAATCACAGAAAATAAGTTAACAAGAAAAAACCTTATATGCAAGTCTTCAATAAGCGAACTGTACAGCTTTTATTTTAACAGTCTGAAGTTTTTAAACTGTCTAAGTTACATGATATACTTTATCTTAGATATTTTCTGACCTAAAAAGCTACGTCTTAAAGTTCCATGTCTGTCACATATAAAAATGATTTTATATTACAGATGTAAGCTTCCCACAAAGTTAACAATGCAGCAGGTGTGTAAATGGCTTTTAAGTCAGGCAAGCATAAAAACATGTGATTGATACTTGTTTTTTCTCAATTCTGTAAAAATGTGATGTTAAAGACAATTTTACAGTTGTATTCTTTGTTCATATTTCATGTTAAGCAAATGTACACATACTTTTCATTTTAACTTCCGAGATTATCTCATATACCAAGCTATTTAAAGAAATAATGGACTTTAAATATCAATACTACTCGACTAACTTAAATTGCAACTTTCTTTTATTACTTTCTAATGAAATGAGCTATTTGCATCATTAAGAGATTGGGTTCATGCACTTCCCACAGCAAATTGTGCCCATCAACTTTCAGTTGTGAATCTTTTGTCAGGATGGTTCAAGTCCTAAAGCTGACTGTTTATCCAGTCTTTTCACTTAACCAAACTGCATGAAACTTAGAATACACACTTATTAAACAGTATCTAGTTTTGGATTAAAAAATTGTATGATTTAGTATTTCTATTACTTTTTAGTTTGCGAAATTTCTAAACTTATGTATGAGAATGGGGAAATAAAAAAAAAGGCTTGGAGGCTACACCCTGTTCCACCATGGAGCTCAGTTTCAACAAACCAGACAAAAAATGAATAGCTTAAAATGAAAATATGATAATATATTTCTAAATTCAAATAACTATCAAAAGTTATCATTTTATCTAACCAAGCCCATTGAAAATTTTGATATCCTTGTCAATTACTTTAATCCTTGTATCATCATTTCTTTAAATAGATTTCACTACAACTTTTTTCTGAATACACATTTTCCTACCATCATTTAAACAATGTCAGTTGTTTGATATTACCACTTGGAACAGTCAAGTTTCACTTACATCGATATTTTAGTCTAAGTTCATTCATCATTGTCTGGACATTTTGAAATTTGGCTAATCATAAATGTGGTAGGTTTAGAAGGTGAAAATAATTGAAAACATTAAAAAAACAATTCCCTTTATCTTGGAATTTCAATTTATTTATTGTTGATAAGAAAGTTCCATATTATTTATCCAGTCAGTTTCAACTTCATTAACGTATCTTTTGTAGAAGTTGCCACTTCTAGCTAAAAATCACATATAAAACATGGATAAAACTGACTAAAATTTAATGGTGTTCTAGGACACTTCCTTTCAAAATGGCATCACCTTTAACAGGCCAGGTATCATAATTTTTGCCAACAATATTCTTGGTAGAAATACAATAATATGTACAATTTCTTTCATTAAGTTTTTGTTGTTGTTTGAATATGATAAACTTATCATTACTATTCAATAAATAAGTACTTGAGTCATCAGAATTGCAGAAGAAGAACATTTTTGTAGCTCTCAAACATATATATTGTAACAAAAACATTTTCAGGAATGAAAAGAACATCTAAAGAAAGTATAATTAATTTCTAGACTTGTGCTTTGTTCCCGAGTTTTCTAAACTTCCCACTTGATTCCTTTGTTCACCACTATAGGAGCTCAGGGTAATTAGTGTCTCAAGAAACCACAACTTACTGCTAAAACCACTTTATTTACTCTACACTGATGTAAATAGTATATAATCTGCTCTTTTAAACATTGGCTATTGTTAAAGTGTTCCATACGTAATTGTTCAAATCACACACTGTGACATCATTAATAAAACCACTAACAGAGAAGGAAAGTCAGGAGAGAAATAAGACATCAATAACTGCAATTTCAAGGATGTGTTTGGTTGTGGATATTTTTGCAAGGCTACTCAATGGGTATCTGTGCTAACCATTCCTAATTCTGAAGTGACAGACAAAAAGAAAGGTAGTTAATCAACAATATCCACTTCCTGATCAAATAATTGGATCTGAATGTTACCAATATCCCCAAAGTACAAATGGGCCATGCTTGACTATTTTTAAGGGATGAGCTTCATAGCAAACATACCTGGATTTTTTTATACATTTTAGTTGGTACGTACAGTTTTTAGAATCAGTGAAGGGTAGGACATGAAAAACGTTTTCACTGCTGCTAACTAAGATTGATAAAATGAGTTACAAAACTTCATGGGATTTTTGTTTATACCAATATCCAGTTGAATGTTAAGACAATTACATATACTAAGATACATTTATATATGTACTTAAAGCAATAATTACTCAAGACAGAGTAATTACTCAATTCAGAAAGAAAGGATTAAAAACCAATTTGCCTCATTAACAGAATAATAAGATCTAAGAAATTACATTCTTGCTGCATTAAAAAGCTGATTCATCAATATTTTCAGAATTAGCAATATCATTCTATTTCATATTTTTATTTTGTTGTTCTTCATCAATGAAAAATAATTTGTAGCATTTCTTAGTTCATTAGATAAAATGAAAAAGATATTCATTTACTTTTCATTGCTATTTCTATATTGATCACAATAGTACATTTTATTTTCAGTTTTCTATAGCTACACCTCAAGATGACTAGTAAGATAAAGAATTATTTCTCACCTTTCTAATGGCAAATTTTCTATGACTTCATCTAACAGATTTGTTATCACTTGTATGTTTTCCTGGTGATCCTGAGATGTCACATTCCTTTCTTTCCACCTTTCTGCCTCATCCAATTCTCTTACAAATTTGAGCCATTCTGGACTGCTTACATTGCTTGGTTTATCTGTAGTCTGAAGATTAACGATGTACACACACACACATATATATGTATATAATACATATAAACTACTTACAAAATAACTTTTTAGATATAATTTTTCACTTTTTTTATATATTTGACTCAAAATGCATATGACATAGTATTTATACATTTAATTTCACAACTGTAAGTCCTGTTTATCCTTTAGTCTTGAGTCCAAACAAATTTTCAATTTCTGAGCCAATATCATGTGTTGAATAATGCCTAAATTCTGAGAAAATACAAAAATAATCAACTTATACAGTATTAATTTTTGAGAAAATAAAGAAAAAACTGTTCAAAGAAAAACAAATCACATAGAAGATTATTCTTTGAAATTAGTCTGAACACTTTTCATCATCTAAGTACATGTACAGACACCCATTATTTTTGCTAAGCCAAATGTATGAAATCGTTAACTTATGAAGTTGCATATACATTCTGTGGATCAAATGCATTTAAGTAAAAGGCTCTTCTGAAGTTTAAAATCAGTATTATTTCAAACAAATGGCAGGTCTATGTTAATACTGGTTATAACAAATGCATGTGCAAAAAAGAGGAAAGTACAATTTCTTTACGAGACCTACTAATTCTTGTTAGTTTGGTTTTGTTATTTAATATATAATCAGTCAAAAATCATATTCACAAATGATAAAGTCAATGCACACAAGATTACTGACACTTCAGCTGGATTTAAACTAGTGTTTCTGTTGGAGACTATGAGATGGCTGAGCATTTAAATGTTTTACTCTCTTCTGTTTTTATGAGAGATGCTATTAATAATATTTTTGACCTTTAGCAAGTTATAGGAAAAATTTAGATTGGTCTGAATTATAAACATATTAATCTCTTGGTGGTAAAAAGTACTCAAAGTACCAGGACTAAAGCAAGGTTTTTTCTCTCTTTTAAAGATTAAAGATCAGATAAGCAATCTCTTTCAATTTTGGTAGATGAACAGAGAGTTGCTTATTTTATGTATATTTTTAAGGGGAAGGGGGTATAAGAGTTGCTTTGGAAATTATACACCAGTTACCCTTACTTTTGTAGTGGGAAAAATTCTAAATAGTCTGATAATATGAAAGCTTTACAGCATCATTTAGTGAATTATGATATAATTGAAAAACAACACGGATTTATTAAAGGGAAATTCTACCTTACTAACCTGTTAATTTTTTGAAGTTGTTGCTTTAGCAAATTTTGATACTTTTTCACACATTGCTATTTTTATTGATTTTAATCAAAATATTTAGTTAGGTAAAGAAATCATTTTGATTTTTTTGCAGAAAATCATGATTAATATGGTTAATTTCATTAAAACAATTCAGGATATTTAAAGCCATTTTCATCCGAGTAACTCCAGGTACTCTGCTAGTTCATTGTACATTAAAAGAGGTAATTATATCTCTATGCAAATAACTACAAGTCACACTTGGAGTAGTGTGGACAGTTTTGGTTTCCTTATCTAAGAAACAATATTGATTATTGGAAAGGAAAGAGTTCAGAAGAGGGCTACTAGGATGATTCCAGGAGTGGAAAGTAATCTTCTTATAGGGTTAGGTTAAGATCTCTCAACTTATTTTCGAAAAGAAGGGTAATAGGTACTCTTATTGAAGTATACAAGATTATATGGTGGATAAATGTGATAAAGATCTCCGATCTCTTTGTAATAATTCTAAACACAAAAGAATGAGATAAGTTTAAGGTTTGTCAAAGATAGGATAGATAAGACTAGTTGGGACAGCTTATACGATATCTTCTCATGGAAGAAAATTTCTGTAGCTTTAAAAAAGGTTTAATTTAAAATGCAACCACTTCAAGCAAAAAGAATGTCTCAAGAACCTATAAAAAAATTTCTACCCTGGTGTACTCCTAAGTTTGAATGCCTTTGGTCGATGCTATAGGAGCTCAGACTAGCAACTATTCCACAAAACCATAAACTATTGTTTAAACCCCCTTCACTTTAAAAGCTAGTGGTTCTAATGTTTAGCCAGTGATCACGAGAGACAATGGTATTTTATTTCTGTTGCTGATTCAGGCATGGTTATGAATATTCAGCCCAATTGTTACAATGCTGAAAATTATTAAAAAAAGAAAGAGAACCTGACTGCAAGCACAAGACGTATATGAACATTGATCTAAAATTTGACAGTATAATTTAGCAAACATGGAAGGCTAGACCTGCAATAGCAAACTACTCAGATGAAAGAAATTTTTTTACTGAATATTATTAAGTTTCATGTATCCAAACAACACCCACAAATACAAAAGTCTTTTATTTATAGAAAACTATAACCATAAGTTATAAAATGATCTTGACCAAAATACTGTTAAAATATCATGCTACACCCGATAGCAGTAACACCACTGTTTATATGACTTACAGGGAGATTAAATACTTCATTTCATAAAATAATGTGAAAATAAATATTTTAATGAATATCGAACACAAGTTAAAATTGACTGGATATATAAAATTAAATTTTCTAATGTACAGTAAAAAAGTAGGACAAAAGAAAGTATCTTTAGTTTTTTCAAAAGCTTTTAATTTTGAAAATTTACACAAATAGTAATGAAGGTTTAATGAATTTAGTTTAGTACTTTTATTATAAAAATACAAGAAATGGGTGAGGTGCTTTTTACACCCCCATTATCTGACAGGCTTAAAAAATATGTCATAGAAAAGATGTTTCCTGTAAATATTTCATGTCTGCTAACTAGTTATATCACTGAAGACCAATTAGCATGAGACAATTTCTGTATGACTTATGACTTGCTTCATGGAAACTGGCCTTTATAATGGCACATAACTTGTGAATCAATTGTTTCACTTGGTTGTTCAGAAGTAATGGTCTTAATTTCCAAGAAGACAGAAAATGACATAAATGTCAAGTGTCTATGCTTGAGGCATTTGTTTTCAGTTGTTGGGAATAAATCTGTTATAAATCATGAGTATATTCACCTATACATTTTTTTTCAAAACATGCCACCAAAATCTGATGAATCAATACTGTTGTTAGACATAGCTTCAGGTACTGTCCTTCAGTGTCAGAGACACCATGACATCCCCAACAGCTCCATAATGAGGGACAGAAGTATCATGCTATGTGAAAACTGTCCACAACTGGGCTGTAGAGTTGAAATTGACTGGTCATAAGATAGTACCAAGAGGCAAGCAAGATATAGTCAAGACTATTTGATGCCAAATACATTAACCATACTTCCTCAGTACAGTACAGTATGTTGTTGATGCCAAGAATGTTATAAAGGACTCAGTAAAAAGCAAATTAAAGAAAGACACTCAAAAATTGAGTATTGAAAATTTGTTAATTCAAGATGAACTATTATGTAGCCATCAATGACAGGCTATTTACTGATTTCCTGAAACTAATGGAGCTTCAGATAGACAATGGTATCATATTCAAGTACAGTACCTGACATCCATCTACACATTTCATAGAAATTCTTCAAAGAAGCTCATAGAAATAAATGAGGTAGTAGAAATAATGGAAGATCACATCTCTAAACCCAGCAGAGTCAATGAAACAAGATGGAAACAGAATAAGCAAATTGCTCTTTCCAAATTTCTTGATAACTGAGCAAGCATAACTGTGCATCCTGGAAAACATTTTGGATGACAATTAGATGCCCATTTGTCTTTTATATTTTTCAACTTTAGGATGTTTTTAGAGAAATCAGCTAAGTCTCTCTGTTGTTTCAAAAAATGAAATTACTGCTTTAATTGCCTTGGCCAAAGTCAAAAGTGCACATACTATGTTTCTTTCATTGCAGGATGAGGAAGACCTTATGGACAGAAAGTTAAGGTGTACATGTTAGAATGGATAATGGAAAGGACACTCGCTAAACTAGATCTAACAGAGGACAAAAACAGATTGTTGTCAGCCACCAGCGATGCCTTGGACAAACGTCTTAGAGGTGACAAAACTGAGATAAATTTTACAACAAACATGTTTGGTCAAAAAATACTGGCCCGATCAGAATCTTCACCTTTATGATATAGAACAAGTTCAACATCTTACTATTCATTTCAGCACAATTTTGCACAAATATGGCTGTGAAATACAGACTGCTCTAGGTAAGTGGAAAGTAACGATGACATACATCAGGCAAACTAGCCATCTGTTTGTTGGATTTATCCACTGTCTGTGAAGCAGTGTATAAGCCAGGATGATTCTGAAATACGAGACTAAGAACATTATGAAAGCAGTGGCCCTCTGTAACATTTTTCTTTCTTTTTGTAAATGCCTTGTTTGCCACCTTCTTTTGGTGTCCCATCAAGTCATTTGATTATTTGCTAATGAAACACAGTTTTGAAAATAGCAATAATAAAAAGTTTAAATATGATTGGACAGAGCATATCATATTATACTCATAATAAATATATAGGTTTAAGTTTCTGTCAGTGTTCCTTTCATATGTAAATTGTGTAAGTATTTGTGTGTTAAATTATACCTGTTTGAAATTTCCTTCGATAAGATGACATCAGATAATTCGAGATAATGTAAATTTATACAGTTCAGAGACTAAGAAATGTCAAGATCTTAAACAAAAACTACTCAAAAATGGTTAACATATGAAACAAAGGTTAATTTGAAAAATTACTTAAATGAAAATAAGATTAATCCCACATTAGAATAATGCAGCTGTTTACAAAGTTATGAAACTAACACACTTCCATGTTTTTTGCTTTTACAGTGGAACATGTACCATGTTGTCAAGAATGACGTACTAAACAATTAATGATCCCATTGATTAATCAATTAGCAAATAGCCAGCTCTAGTGAACACAGAGAGAGTAAATTATATGCTGTTGCTGGTAGCTGCTCTGTGCTCACTTGCATCGAGTGACTGAACTATTTCAATATTGGCTTTTCTGTATGTTTTGATATTGGTCTCACTCAAAGCTGTTGTCTGATTGTTTCATTTGTTACTTTATCTATTCTGGTCTTATTGAAAGGTTTATGGAGGCATTTTATTTTATACCATTACCACTACCCATCTGTTACACATTCATGACAAAAGACTCATTCTGCTAAGACAAATGTCTACAAACAACTGTGGCAATAATAATTTTAACCAAACAGGTCCTGACTGAAAAATTACTTTATATTTCTCTAAACCACTTTTTTATTTGACTGTTTAATCTGTAATATCTCAGCACTACAATTTCTAACAGCTCCACCAAGTACTGTGTATAGTGAATATAAATTATCAAAGCCAGAAATATGTAATGCATAAGAAACCATATTTTGAACAAAATGCAGAGTACCTCCTGTTCTTACATCGAAACCTCAAACTCCTTAATTTTTAAGTATAGAACAAAGATATCTAATGAGAAAACTTAATACAAAAGTAAGCCTTGCATTATGCCTTCAATAAATGGTAATTGATAAGCTGTGTTATACTGAAATTAGTGTAGTTTTATATATAAGTGTAAAACAAAAAATACCTTAACCCACTAAATAATTGTTTATTAATAAGAAAACATCAGTATATGATAGGTTAGGTGATGGGAGGTAGAGATTGACTGTGTTTGTAGTAACTCTACTGACCCTCAACTGACTACACCTTTTCTTGCAAAAGTGAACAGAGTGTGACTATGTTTACTATCGGCATAATTTTCACACCTGTTACCCAGGAGAGCATGTTTTGTAATGAACCCAGCCACAGAATGTAAATTTGATAGGAACTAATGTCATGTACATAATGGTTGTAATGAATTTATATCAAAATAGAGTTGCATTTTAAATCTATAATTATGTTAATAATATTTGGCTTTCCCATTTTTAAGCCTCATCACCTTTTAATATGTAAAAAAGTGTTTATCAGACTGTAATGTAGAAGTGCCATATTACAGAGCAGACATCAGATAAAAGGGCAACTGTGCTCACTGTGGAGCAGTAGAAGCTAAGGCAGATCCAGAAGTAATTAAAAAATTCAAGACATTCCTTCCTACATTAAAAACTTTAAAACAAGGACTAAGCCTATAACCTATAGACCATATGGGAAGTAAATAAGTAAAAAAGGAGGAAAAACCAATGCATATTTGTTATATAAATAATAATAATAATAAAAAAAGAAGATATGAAATTAAAAAAAAAACTGAATGAAACTTAAATCTTGATGTGATAGAATGCATGCAAAATGTTCTTTAATTTCAGAATTGAGGAAAAATAAGAAAATTGTACATTTCACAAATACATCATTTACATGTATTTTGCCAATAGAGGCATAATTAGATACAGACTGGTGAAACAGTAGTCATAATAAATGATGCATTTGTGAAATGTACCAATGTCTTGTTTTTCTTAATTCTGTAATTATGGAGTTTCACAAAGTTTCAACTTAACTTATTAATGTTAATACTATCCTACATTAATAAATTTATCAATTGACCATCTGTGTGTTAGTTTATTATAACTTCCCATTTCTTGCTATGTATAGAAGATATTTGGTTATACTGATTTTGGTAAATATAAAAATTTCAACTCTTCAGATGCCAAATAGGTACTAATATCTGGTCAAACAAACAAATACCAAATGTCCACTACAATTCTAATTTCACCATTATGGACAGAATTAAGAAAAATAAAGAACTAAACTGACTGAAAACAATAATTGGAAAATATGAAATCTGTGGAAATGTTTGCACAGTATTGATTGCTGTCAGATAATATATATGGCTATATCAGTATATGTATTTATGACAAATGAAATGTTTCTAACTGTTAAGACTGTTGTAGTTCTCAGTAGATTGTAGGGGTTTAATCTCTGTTGAATACAGTACTAACAATGAATATTAAAAAATCTAGTTTATACTGGGCATAACGATCTGAAAGTAAACTGACTGTAGTTTATTTTAATATGATTACTGATAAAACTAGGAATACAGCAATACACTGCCACTTTACAAACTAATGAATAAGTACGGATTTTTTACACAAATATGTATCTTAGATGAATCTAAGTACACAATTCCTAACAATATTATTTGTTTCTTATGTATTTGTCACTGTTTTTTTCAGGATCTCAACAAATAATTATCATCAAAAAAAAAAGCTTTTACATTGGCAATTAAGCAATAAAGAATCCAATTTTCTGCCGGCCAATATTATTCAATCTGTGTTAACTAGTAAGTAGAACAAAGGTGAAAAAAAAAAAATTCAACTCTTAAAAATAGACTATACCATACTTTTAAGTGACTCCTTTTAGGAATCTTAAAACATTATGTATGTACATAAAAAACAAAATAATTTATCAAATTACTTGAAAGTGAACAAATCTTCCTATTTCATTTTTTCTCAAAAAACAACAACAACATTGAGTACTGTTGTCTCATTTGGTAAAAACTTACCATCTTTAGAGAAGCAGCTTGATTACCCATGAAACTTTTAGTGACTTGCAAACACAACAGCTTATGTAAGAATAACCAAAGAACACTTGACTAACTGTTCCTTTTGATGATTCCATGTATGCATGGGACATGTAATGACGATGTACAACATATGTACATGCAAAAAAAGTCTTGCTTACGAAAGTAAATTGATGTTTAAATCTCTACTAAGAAAACTTTAGATTGTACAAGTGGATATGCATCTGTCTAAAAATAGTCTGAAGTTGGCATATTATTCTGGCTGTTCTCCTTGGCAGTAGATGTGAATGTAAACAACTTACACTACTGGGAAAACAAAAAGCCAAGGGGAGTCCTACTCCACTTTTTTTTTTTTAATGCTTATGCTACAAAATCTGCTTCCACCAAAGTTCTAGATTAATTTTTTTTTAATCTTTCTTATTGTATTTTTGTTGAAGTTAAAACATCCCTGCATATCTAAGTTAATGACATAAAATAACAAAATAATTTTAAAAATTATTAAATACCAAAAAACTAAACTGTATTTTAATTATAATTATGCATTGTGTATAACATGATTAAAAGTATCTGCATCTAGTTATCAAATACAAGCTTAGAAAGTGTTACCTAGACCAGTGGTGTGCAAACATTTATTCTAAACATGCATTTTGTTGCTCCCACCTTCTTACGTCCCATATAACATATTTGTGTACATACTGTACATGTCATTTTCCCATGTTAATTGTTGTTACTATATTACTTAACAGTAGTAATATTTGTATAACAGTTTTTAAATGTACTTTATTTTTAAATGTGTACTTTCAGATACAATTTATATCCTCCTATAGTCATAAGTGCATGCCAACTCCTACTGACTCTCCATGCCCTCCACCTACAGTTGGCACACCAAGGACCTCTACCCAAGAAGCTACATGTTTCACAATGGGGAAAAACAGATTATCAGAAATTTTTAGAAATTAGTTGAAAACAAACAAACAATTATGTTTAAGTAAAATATTTTGAGAAGTTTTATTTTTTTTTCCTTATAAAAACACACTGAGATCTAAATATATTGTTTAGGACAATTTTGAATTCTGTTTTCTTTTAGGTTTCTGAGAATGGAGCAAATTTTATACCTAAACAAAAAGTCTTGATTCAACCAACATTATAACACAGTTTTAAGATGAATTTCTGGAGTAAATAGAAAAAATTTTAATACAGGTTATGCATACAGTAAGTAAAATTGAGTAGTTTTAAAACCTTTTCAACTTTTTTTTCTGCTGGAGTACTTTTTGCTTTAGTTGACTGAATTACAGAGAAGACTGTACGTTCAGAATAAGGACTAATCTTCTCCCTCTGCAAGTTTCCTTCTCCAGGAGGTATATTTTCTTGATTATCTGAAGTTTCTTCAGAAGCACTATTGTTCATAATCCTAGGTAAAGATATTTAATATTTCTTTGTAAACTTTTAAATATAGTTACAGTATACTTTATTCATATACAGCCTACCACTAAAATGGTAACATTTATTTTCATAATATTAAGCTTAGAATTGAAAGACATGACTTCCATGTTTTTAATTTATAACCAACTATCTTTAAAGGCCATACATGAAGACCTTTGTTGCATAATTCCATGTTATTATTTCAGAAGCTTCGAGCTAATATGCTAATACTGAATTTTATTATGTTTAATCTAATGCATGATACACTGTCACTTGATACTTGTACCTTTATGACAAAGATTTTGCATCATTCCAGAATTATCTAACATTGCTCTATCAAGTTGAGTGAAATCTTTTAAATAAAGTTGCATTTAAAGGTTGTATGGTGGAATCTAAAGGATAACAAAACCTTTCAGTTCCTCATTTATTACATGCTGGAGAGGATTATGGGAGTCTTTAAAAACCGTGAAATGCACTGCAAATACTAAGTACTAGTACTATGGCTTCTAGTAGACATTTGAGTTATCAACTTGTGGTTTCTTTGACTAAATGTTAAATAAAAGATCCAAATTAAAAAAAAACAGTAAAGACTTAGGAAAAAATTGAAAAAGATCAATATTATATTAACTATTAAGACAATAAAATCCTTTGTTGAACTAATCACAAAACTACAGTAATGTCACATTAGGGTTGAATAGTCAATCAACTGATATTATTTGTCCACTAGTTTTGATTACTTGATTATTTTCATGACAATTGATATACTCAGAATTTCAATCAATTGATTGTTGGAATAATCAAAAACACTTATCTTGACTAAATGTAATGTTGATTAGTTTACATCACACTCAATGTAATTGGTGCTCATAGGTAATCAATTATACCCATTAAATCACCCAACTCTGTTCCTGCTATATAACATGTGAATGTCAGATAGCCTGTAGAATACAGCAACAAGTAACTTTCTAAACTTTATTTCAAGAACTTCAGCCTAAACAAAATTCATGTTTTTAAAATATCATTGATATCACCTTTCTCAAAATCTTCCAGCTCACTTCTAATAAGTAATATTGCCTCTCCTCTTCTTTTATCATCCCAATCTTGCCATGATGTGAATTCCATTGGTTTTGTGCAGGGTGTTAGATACTTGTGAAGAGTGACTTGAATATTATTTTTTAACTTAAACTCTATACATCTTTTGTTGTAAATCATGACTGTAACCAAAGTCAAATGTACATTACTCTGTTTAACATTTTATCATATTAGTCTAGATCAATGGTTTCCAAACTTTTTTCACCGATGACACCCTAATCCACTTACCTTGATTTGCACGACACCTCTGCTGTTACATGCATACATTTCTTATGTTCTCAATTATTCTTCATTCAGTGAAACTCTTATGACACCACTAAGAACCTACCATGATACAGTTTAGAAACCACTAGTCTAGATAATATTAAAAATGTTGGGTGACTATTAGTCATACTTCACTCGTATAAATGTATATTTGCTGGTCTCATTTTCCCCTCCATTCTAAATGGATTTTTGATTTATTTTATTAACCAACTCAAATATGACAATATTATATCTTGGTAAAAATCAATAACCAGTATTCAACAGCTCTGAACTTAAAAAAAAAGAAGAAAAAAACTATCAACCAATGACAACCACACATTAATGCTGTAGGTTATCTATATTAATTAATAAGTTATATGCCTAAAGTTACTTTAGTAACTATGAAACCTTTGTTAAAAAATTTGATTGTGAAACTTGATTAGTCCTAAAGAACTTTTTGGATTTCAGGTTCATTTCTTATCAGTGAAGTTAACATTTAAAAGTACTACTTGACAACTAAGCTATTTTACTTAAGACTGATAAACAGTAACAACACAACTCCAATTAGCCTGTGAGGTACATGTAATTCAGTGTAATAAAATAATGTTTTTACCCTTTTGTGTTTGCAAGTATTGCACACTTTCTTATGATTTCGTTAAGTTAGGTGATCTTATTATTATTAAATTACTTATGAAACAGTTAATTAGCATATACTGTGACTCTTATAATAATTCCAGCAGAGGAATCAAATAGCTAATGTGTATATACATTTTCTCAGGGCCTTCCTAATCAACAAAAACCAAAAAAGAAATGGATTCTTTCAGCTACTGTACCTGAAAGAGATGCTAACTGTAATGAATAAATACAAGTACAATTTAAATAGATAAAATAGTTATCAAACACATAATTAATGCTGAAAGGACTGAAAAGCATTTTGTTACATATAAAATACTGTACTTCCATCCAAGCCATACTATGAGGAGTTGCTTTTCATAATGCCTACAATTTAATTTCCTTCTTCTTGATTGGGAAAATGGAAAAAATTTGGTAAAGAAATGAATCTTGGGCAAATACTTATACTAATATCTAGCAGGCTTTTCCTCAGAAATCTTGACTTTTTTTTCACCTTTCTATTATTGATAACTTGGCTTAATGTAAGATGGTAATCCTTTATCTATTGTTTATGTTTATATTAACATAATTTTTATTGCTCAACTGAGCTTTCTTTTGAGTTTATCTACAATACCAGCTCACACCCCATTGAAGTTAACAGAATACTATTATCACAGTGAGACAAAATACCAATCCTGGGCAGCACAAAGGTATTGGTCAAGACAGCTAAAGTCACATGGTTGTACATAAATTAGTATGTCACCCTTATGTAAACAAGTTAATTTCTCATTTGATGATTTGGTGGCAAACTAAAGCCAGTGCAAAAAGAAATGAAGACTGAAACACTAGATGTTTAAGAATATAAATTTTAATTTGGATATTGCTTTTATCTCAGAAGTGCTGTGACTCATGTGAAGTATAACTATTAGTGAATAATTTATGTTTCTACTTTCTGGTTTTTTTCCTGGCTTCTTCTGTCAAGGTGATATTGGTGATTCTCAAGTTGTGTGAAGATTACATTATTGAATTAAATGTGCTTTGGTAACATCATTATTTAAGTTTTAGTTCACTGAACACTTTCAAGTTAAGATTTAGAAAGATAAGTAAACTAATAATGTTACTTAGAATAGATTTAGAAGTCAGGAATCTTAGGTTACAACTAACAATAACATATTCAAAATATTAAAATTTTATACAGAGTTGACTAAGTGAAGGCTAAATATCTATGATTGGTAGTCGTATGATTCTAAATAGGAGTTTGAAGATCTGAAACTTAAAAAAAAAAGTATTAAAAATTTGCCAAAACTAAAAGCCATACTAGTTAGTAAGCTAGGAGTAACGTTATAATGATTATTTTTAAAGCTCTGTTTACTATTTTAAGTTTAAATCAATGGCAAATAATTATTGGCACTATAACTTGTACAAGTTATAACTTTATTTAAATTAGTTACGTTGCACCAACGTTAGAAACTGATAAGTTATAAATTTTAATAAGTAACGTTACTGTCGTTAGATTGTTACTAGTCTATGTTACTGTTAATATTACAAACTAAGTTACCGTAAAAAATCACACATTCATTCATATTTTCGGCTAAATGTTACATTACAACTAACGTCAAATAAATTATGCGTCAATAAGACGTAAGCTGGAATTAATATTACTAATAGTATTATTATTATTAGTATTACCACTGTAACTTAATTAAGATTAAAAACTAAGTCATCAACTGCATTGAAGTTTAACGAATCAACTTACTTAAGTGAAACATAAACTTAAAAGATCAGACCAATGCGATCACATTCATAACAATTAAAAAACAAAATTACTCACTTTTTTAAAACTAAACTGTTTCTAGGAAAGTGCAACCTCCTTATTTCCGTAATTTGATTCAATCTGAGTTCTACAACTTACAATTTAAGGAATCACTTGTGAAACCGCAATACTATAAATCACTAGCACTTTTTCAGTTCTAACACAACTTCTGTTTTAATCACCGTTAGCGCTTTTATCAGTTTGAAAACAAGCGTCTGGAACTTGACACAAACCTCTTTTGTGCGCATGCACGAACTACCTCATCTACGGGTTCTTAGAATCACAAATAAAATAATTTTTAACTCAGTTTTTCAGTTACATTAAAAGCATTTATTTTTTCATGAAAAATAACCAAGTTTTAAGATTCAAATTAGATAATTGTTTGGTTTATCATTTAAATCTTAAACCTTTTTGAGTTAAAAATTATTTTTTCACGTAATAATAGTGTTGGAATGTAATGCATTAATACATTTCGTCCAATCGTTACAGTTATTTGTTAACTTTTCATATAATAATTATGATGTGAAATGTTTTATAAGCTGTCGAAGCATAATTAGAATTCGTTCACTATACTTTCCATGAGACACTAGTAGTTGGCTCATTATAATTTTCACATTACATCTTTTATTGAGTATAATATAAATATATATATAAAGCAAAAAATAAAAAAAAATATCTGTGTTTGTCAATCTGTTATCTAACTACTCATAAGTCGCTGGGCTAATCTCAACCAAACCTTGTAAGATGATAGTTTGGAACAAAGGGCATGTTAATGGTGGGATCACAACGCCCCCACCCCATTATTGCTGTTATCGAGCATTTATTATCTTTGACGTAAGTTAACGTTTACTACAGTCACAGATGGCGCCACTTCTTTACACACACAAAACTATTTAATTTTCTATAACACAACATATGTGTGGGGGGACGGTCTTATATATATATATATATATCAGAGAATGCGCTTGCACTCTCTATGGAGGAATGCAATGAAAACAAAATGGCCGCCACTATTGTAATAATACATAAACTCAGTTAAAGTTTATACTCCAATAGACAGCATAAGGTTGATATGAAGAGCCATTTATTGAGTTATACCCACTTCCTAATTTGATCCGTGATCTTTCAACTTCGGCCCTTCAACAGCCAATGACCGTCAATTAATTAATCATGTAAAACACTGGGGAAAGACATTAATAGCTGGGTGTTGAAAGTGGGTAACAGAAAGCCCCCCTACCACCACTATTTGGCCACTACCTCTTCCTACAAAGTCACCTTGACCATCGAACAGTGTATACCATGTTTTAAGTATATAAATATTGAGTTATTAAAGCTTATACACAACTTTCGGTGAGATAATAATGAACACTGTAATAATATGTTATGTTATAAATAAATTATGTGAAAATTAGAATTTTTGTGTTATTTATCATAGCATCCACCCACACATTTTTTCAATCTTGTTTCAATAGCTTAGAAAACGTTTTCACACCATATAATTATTTTAGCTTAAAAGTAAATGTTAATTTACCCAACACAGCACACTAATCTTTTGAAAATTTATAATAATATTAACTGTTGCAAAGTTTTTAAGTTTTGTTTTGAAAACATTTTGTATACAAGGTCAAATTAAGTGTAGACCTATCATGACTAACAGAAAACTTTGCACTACAGCAGTATGTAACTTGTAAAGGTGTAACAGAATTATTGTTGACTTGTGTGTGTATTTTGTTACAGCAAATCCACATTGGGCTATCTGCTGTGTCCACCGAGGGGAATCGAATCCTTAATTTTAGCATTATAAATCTGAAGACTGTCCCACCGGATGACTATTGTTGACTTAACAATTTACATTCCATACTACTTTTCTTTTGAACTCTGCTACTTAACTGGAAATGAAAAAGGTTTCTAAATGAACGAGTTTTGAAAGGAATTCTATTATCATTTTTCAAACTATTTGCCATCTCTAACTCCACTAAAAATTTTTTTTTCTCCCCACAGTTTACACCGACATTTTCCATGGAGACATACAGTAATATTGTGTTTGGTTGTGATATACCTTAATTCCCCTCAAAGAAGACACCCCAGTGGCCAAGCGGTACGTCTACAGACTCACAATGCTAAAATTTGGGTCTTGATACCCATGGTAGGCAGGGCATAGATAGTCCATTGCATAGTTTTGTGCTTAATGACAGCCAAACCCTAAGAGAACCTAAGGGAATTGCAAGATAAGGAGGATTTATCAGGTACTTATATTACAGAGCAAAGCCCACATTTTCTCTGTATTTGACTGAGACTTTACACACAAGAAACAGACTGGATCTAGGGTGTAAACAAACACACTTAAAAACCACATTCTCATGGGACTGATGTTATGAAAACTGTCAACATTCTTTGTATAGCACTATAAAATTTAAGGCAAAAGTCTTGAAGAGAAAGATTTCTGTTATTTGCAGCAACATGTTTGAATTGGTCAAATGATGCCCTCTGAATCTGTAATTCTTTGATAAAATTCTATGACCCTATTCAGACCGTCAATACCATACTCCTGCAAACCTTGCACATCTCTTGGTATTGTTTTGGGATTAAGCAATCTTTCAGGTCTTCACCACTGTCATGTCATCTTCAGGGAAATGCTTTTCAAATTCTATCTCTAAATTGTTGAGGAATGTACTATAGGCATTCCATTAAAATCTTTATTTACATTGTTTGGATTGTTCAAAACCTGGTTGAGTTCCTCAATGCTTGTCAACTAAACTGTTTGGAAGTGTTGGATACATCTCCTAGTTGTATCTAACATAACACTTATTTGATCAGTATCAATAACATCACATTGAAATATTTTGCTTAATCTAATCACACTGGATAACACATATTTTAGCAAACAAAATGTTGCTAAAAACTTATAACTTTGTATGTTGGCCTTAAGACCTCTGGTCTTTGCAGCCCAATCCTTCTGATCTGTGACTTCATAATCAAGACAGGTATAAAACTAAAAGACCTCCATACACTGCATCAACTGCTTCAAACATTGAGAGTAAAAAACTTGAGTAGGTTTTTTTAAACCTTATAACATGAACATTCATTATTTTGGTTAGTTCTCTAATTTTGTTGTATCATGGTGCAGAATAACTGTAAAAAATAAATAAATTCCAATCATAATTTCTTGCACATATTTCATAAAGGGAATTTATTTGTAGCCCAGTGGGAAAGTAATGAGAATCTATGAGCTGTACACACCTCACATGTATGATTTTAGGATTATCTGCCTTCAGACTTACACAACTTTACCCCATCTACGCATCATAACATTTGCTCCATCTGTCCCCAAACCAAAGACTTTATTCACTGGAATACCAAGACCTTGCCAAAAAATGCAAAATAGCATCATAAACTGATTCAGCTTTACCATCTTTAACTTCAATGTTGGCACAAAAGGACCAATTTTTTAGTAACAGCTATAACCAAACTTTCATCCATCAATACACCCAGATAAGGAGTTCCCCTCAACATAACTCTCATTTCCTTCTGGTAAAAATCAGCCAGACATCTCTGCATTTCTGAACATACCTGATTGCTAGTGTATACATGTCTTTTTTTCTGCACATACAGATACTTGGTTGGCAAGCTGAATTTACCACAAAAACAAAATGTTATCTAGCATCCATATAATTGATATATACACATAAAAGACAAAATTTGTCAAAACTTTTACAACTATTTCCAATTGGCATTCTCAGCTGATTGAATTATACATACAGACTTACCTATATATAAATTAATGAAGAAAATATAAAGCATAAAAAGTTCTCCACAGTACTTCATTAAAATTCATGCACAGATATGCAAACATACAAACAATAGTCAATAGACTCTTGCATAATACTTTAAATTACTTTGTAAAAAAATGGCAAAAGAATGACCTACTCTGCAAACTTGA
>NW_013666155.1:280120-283993 GCF_000517525.1 Limulus polyphemus
CTATCACCAAATCAGTAATGTAGGGCAAAATGAATAGTTGATAACACTTATACCAAATACATAATATCTTGTTTTTGTTTGTTTGTTGTTAAGCACAAAGCTACATAATGAGCTATCTAAGCTGTACCCACCACAGGCATTGAAACCTGGTTTTTAGCAATACAAGACTTTAGATTTACTCCTAAGCTACTAATGGGGCAGTAACCTGTAAAAGGTTATGGTATACACACTTTGACTAACACTTGTATGCACAGAGTCAAGTGAAAAACTTAAAAGGATTTGTCAGAAATTTAATGTTAAAGTTTATTTTAAACCAGAAATATGTCTTTGGAACATTCATATTAGTGAAAAAAAACCAATCAATAAGTCTAAATAAAAACTCATCTACAAAGTATCATGTTTGTGTGACAACATTGGAGAAATTGGTTGGACTACATAACAAAGATTAAATCAACAAAAAAAATGCAACTAGAATAACACATCCAGATAAATCAGCCTTGGCTGAACATAACTAAAAAACGGGTCACATCATAAACTGAGATCAACATAGAATTTTAGACAAAGTTTGCCTTTGGAAAGAAAGAAAAGTCAAAGAAGCTATCTACATCAAACTACACCAACCTGACACAATGTTTTGTACATCAGTGATCTGTGGACAACCATCCTCAACAAAATGTACAAATAATATGATGACACCACACTATTATTGTTCATACCTGCTCAACCTACACAGCTTGGAGCTTTACTACATGGCTATGCCTATCTTTATAAGACACTAAACAAGCACCTATAATGATGTGAAGAACATCCCAGTACAGAAGCAAAAATGTCATACCCTTTTCATTTAGAAGTCAGTTGCAGTCCATTACATTTCTCAAACTTATCATTCTTTCATTGTTTAAAAGTGTTTCATTTTTTAGTATATACCAATTGTTATAAAGGTTTTTTCATTGTATTCTTTCATGATTTAAGGGTACTTTACTGTAATATATATATATATTATCAAATTGTAAAGGTTTCTCTATTACTTTATTATTTCACTATATACTGTATTGCATTTTTCTTTGTTAACCCTGTATAAACAGGATCAGCCAATATGTTTGTTTATAGTTAAGCACAAAGCTATACAAAGGGCCATCTGTGCTCTGCCCACCATGGGTATAGAAACCAGGTTTCTAGCATTGTAAGTCCGCAGACATACCCTTGTGCCACTGAGGGGCCAGCCAACATGACCAATTTTGTGACAATCATGTAACCTCAAAACCATACTATAACTCTGAATGTAATAAGTGTACCTTCACAAAATTTGGCAATCTTTCATTAGTAAACATTACAGTTCTTTTGTACCCAAAGAAAAACATTTTTAATGAAAATTTGGTTGGAGTGAAAGGTGATTTTCATGTTAAGAATAAAAATATTCTTTTCATCTTACACTTTTCATAGTATATTTGTATACCATTTAGAACCTCTTAAATGAATATTAAATTGTTTTTTTTGTACATAAATTTGCATGTGTGAATTGCATAGGTGCTTAAAGTGATGCATTATTACAAAGGAATAACAAGAAAGTACTTACTTTTTACCATTATGAATGCTTGCATTGTATTAGCAGAATTATCAATTTTATCAGGACAATAAAAAAGAATAAAACTACACAACACTACTACGTTTAAAAGGTTTATCTAAATTTTGATTTTTCTTCATCACTTTCTACAAGATCGTTGTCAGAATTATCAAGTAGCTACACTGTGTTTTATATATTGAATAAATATATATAGTTTTCATTATGTGCTACACATCATGTCTAGTCTTTTTATTTCTTTACTTAAATTCAGGTAGTAGATAAATTCAGACTAATTTCATGGTTTACACTGCCTATCCTTCTGTAAAAAGCAGACCTACTTAATACTCTTTGTAGAAATAAGTTTAACCTGAAAATATCACACAACTAGTACACAAGAGGTTCGTCAATGACATACAGCTTTATTATGTCAATAATTCCACACACTTTTGTGCACCATATGCAGCTCATAGTCTCATGAACTGAACTGTTTAAGGATGAAGTAATGATCAGTCCAACCAGAACTGCATCAACAAATGCAGACCAAAGCCACTACACTTATTGCATGAACATTGTGAAAGATTTAAACTATGAGGTGGCTTACTCATTATATCCACAGTGATCTGTTGCCCTATAAACGTACATCACCTGAGATAATATTCAGATAAACTGTGGGAGTAATACTGGTCATTTAAGGGGTTTTAATGGGAGAATTGTTATGGAGAATGGAAAAACCTGTATGGCTTAAGTGCTAAATTTCCTTCCTACTACTTTTCCCGAGGAAGGAGAGTAAGATATTCCCAATATAATTCATTTCCTTAAAAGTGGAAAGGATTTTTTTTTGATTTTGCAAAATACTTTACTGTTGAACATACAAAAAAGCAAGGTGACAAAAAGCCATCAAGCTCATCCATCAGGTCACTTACTCCTCACCCATAAAATCAATAAATCATCCAAGTTTACATACTTAAACTACCTTAAGAGTTTTATGAATACATGTATTTTTAAGGTGACTGACTATTACATATATATGTGTGAATGTACATAGATAAGAAAAGGCAAGGCAACAAACTGCCATTCTGCCTTTATAATCCAGCTTAACTACATATATAATGTATAGTCTTACACATCAATATATACATTTTAGAAACTTTTAAAGTAATACATATTGTACATGTACTAACTGTACCTGACACATCATCAGATAAATCTTATTTGAATAATTCCTCAACTACAATATTTTGGAGTAGAGTGGTAGTAGAAATTGTTTTTTTTTCTCACTAATTTGTTGAAATGTTTTATTTTTTATTTCCATTTGACTGTTTGCCTAGATATGCTAAATGGCTCCATGTTATCCCTTGGATATGAAATACTAAAAAATAGAATACTCCAACAAACTAGTGAGACAAAGAAACTTTTCCGAAATACATACTGATAATTTTAAAATCAAATTTCAACTTTAAAGCTAAACATTCAGAATAGGACTTCGGATTTTATAATAAGTACCTAAGTCTTTTTCTTCATTCACAACACTAATTCTCTTCTGACAGATAAAGCAAGTCCTTTCAAAATGTCTATATCCCAAGTGCATAACATGATACTTCACAATGTTAGAGCTGAGCAATTAACTTGATTAATCAATCAATATCATAGATTACATCAATTAGTGTTACATAAAATAATCAACTAATCAAAATTAGTGTTTCAAATTATTCTTGTTTTTGATTATTCCAACTGTACAAGTAATCAAAATATTGCTATTATGATTTCTCATTGTTATTTTATATTTATTCACAGTTGTTCAGGTTAATGAATTAGTGTTATAATTTATGAAAATAATTAACTAATCAAAATTAAGTGTTTCCGATTATTACTATTTTATGATTATTCCAACTATCCAGGTTTCACATGAGGATAACCAATTAGTTGAATGTAATTAATTAATAAGCCCGACAATTAATAAATTACAAAATTCTAATAACCATCAGTTCTACTCAACATCAAAACTTATGGAATAGTTTATTACTGTATTTTTTTATAAGACCAACCCTTATTTTTAAAAAAAAGCTACATTCGCATTTGAAAGATTTTTATTGAACAAAAATTCAATTTGATACTTTAAAAATTAGTATACATTGTTCTAAACACAAAAGAGCTCAAAACATCAAAATAAGAAAATACCGTAAATCAAAAAAAGGCTTACTGTTATTTAGTTTAGTTCAAAACCTATAAAATCTTCATTGCTTTCACTGTAATTTATTTTTTATTATTTAGGGAGCATAATAAAGGGTTATGTTTTTAAAAGAAAAAAA
>NW_013666155.1:284712-286726 GCF_000517525.1 Limulus polyphemus
GCAAGCAGATTTTGACATCAAATTTTGGGATAAAAAAGTGTGTCTTATACACTGAAAAATACAGTACTTTCTTGTCTAAAATGTGTATGTTGGTTTTGAGGATAAAAATAAGAAGAGTTTAACTTATTGTCATTGTTGATAAAACCTTGAGTTTAGATTTCTAGATAACGTAAATTAGCAAGTAACAAAACAAAGAGGAGTTTAGGTTGTATATATAGAAATATTGAGTACAAGTCAAAGGATATCATTGGTTCACTGTATACAACTGTATGAGATTTTTTAGAATTAACTTGGAATAATACATTCAGTTTTGGTCACCTTATTTTAAGAAAAACTTTGAGTTGTTGGATAGAGGTCAGAGAAAAATACCAATTTCATTACAGTTTTGTGGATATGTTAACATCTTTGTTGGAGTGGGGGATATAATTGAGATTTTTTTAGATTATTAGAATTTTGGAAACCATAAATCTAAATTATATTTTCAAAGATTTGCAAGCAGTATGACAGTAGAAAACGAAGATACAATTCCAGTTAAGGCAGTGTTACTTTTCTCACAAATTATTCATCCTATTGAATAGTTTATCTTCAGGTGTGGTAGAAGCTGTAACATTAAAGTAGTTTAAATAGTTTAGATGAGTAGGCCTATTTTAGAATTATGAGTTGGCTGTTAGAAAAGGGGTGTCTAAGTATTTTGGAGTAAGGTGTTAGCAGAAAATGGGACATCATGGATATGCTAAATGAAAATATATACATATATAAATTTTGTGTTTAAAATTAGAACCTTATTGTAACTTTGTGCTAAATTTTAGTAAGATCTTACTTAAAATAGCAGAAGGATATCAATATATTTGGAAAATGTGTTGAAGCAGGCCTAAAATAACATCAAATAAAAGATATTGAGTTATGAGGGCCTATGTACAAGCTTTGTGTTATTTTAAGTTTAATAATTTAAAAAGTCTTTGATAGTTATATAAGTGTGAAAGGCTTGTGTTTTTGGACAGACCATAAGACCTTGCAGTTAAATACTGAGAGTGATAAAAAACAGAATAGGTGAATTCAGATTCCACAGTCATCTACACTTTAACCTCAAAGCAAAATTACTGTCATTAGTGTTACTGCGTATGCCATTTTACAAGACCATGCATCTAACAAAGCTGGCAAATAAAAGTTTGGAGATAGCTTGAATGGATGATGAAAAAAATGTTGTTATAAATGTACAACATCTTGACAAGGTTATGTGAAAATGTGGTACATTTATAATAAAGTTTTCTTCTTTACCCATTCACGCAGGTAACTGATCTTCAAAAATGAGCCTGCAGGATAATTTACTTTTAATTTTAGGCTAATGCTTCACATCTGCTGCATCTGTAATTAGTTAATAAAAGTACTTACAGAGCAGTAGAGAGTAGGATCATATTTCAATTTCTTTATTTCTATATTCTGTTAGAACTTTTAGCATTTTATAACTGTAAGGGCCTGTGATGTGACTGAAAGAGGTAATCACATCGCTCTGGGGTGTACTTAATTTTAAAAGTTCATAGTCACGTTACTTTGTCTATGTTGTTTGTTCATTTTCCTCTTTCACCCTCTGGTCTTACTGTAAACATACACGTATTCATTAACAAAAGTAAAAAAACAAAACAATGAATTATCAGATTTCCCAAAGTTTTCTAAATTAATATTTATAATTTATGTACTTCTGCTGATTTGAAATAGCCTGCATCGTAGCAACTTTGCAATGTACGTGTTGCAGAGCCTGAACTTCTCTGGTTTTCATTTCAACCATAAATTAATATATAATAGTAATAGTCTAAATAATAGGTCTAACTCTAAAATTGCTTCAACTTTTCAAGTTCAATAATTTCAAATATACATTATATACCTGAGTACAAGTAAAAGTTAAATCTAATTTTGGTTGGAGACGGTTTGAATGGATAATGAAGAAAAACTTTAAAATAAGATTAACATAACAGCAAATGTACAACGTTTCGTACCCGATGATGACAAAACCTTG
>NW_013666155.1:286962-292131 GCF_000517525.1 Limulus polyphemus
CATTACCCATTCAAGCCGTCTCCAACCATTATTAGTCTCAAAGTGGGTTGCTCGTCATCGAATTTAAATCTAATTTATTCTCTAATCTTTGAATTCAAAGAAATGAAACCTATCTCAAATAAGAAATATCACTTTGGTGACTTACTGTGCAATCCATGTTTGTATATGCAATTTTACTGTATAAGCAGAATTTTAGTAGTGAATAGAACACAAGCATACTAAACCTAATCAACGTTGAGATTTAGAAGTTACTATTTTCTTTGTAAAATAAATAATATTGTAATGCACAAAATAGTCAGCAGATGTCGCTAAAATTTTACCGCAACTTTATTAAAAATAATAAAATGGCTGATAACGATGAAATTTTAGACAGGGAAATGCGTGATATTTCTTTTGCTGATGAAGTTGAAGAAGAACAAGAAAGACGATTAATACGACACGAATATCGTCGCCTTCTTAATGAAACACAAGGTAGAAGGATTTTTCATAAGAACATTACCACAGTGATTGAATTCAATTAATGAAAACCACTCAATCTTGTTCAAGTTGTTGCACTCTTACTCATATTACTATTACTTAAACTCACATAGTCATAATCTTATTAATTTATCTGGACAACGTAGTCTCTCTTTGACTTCCTAAAGAGTGTTTGTGTAATACAGTGTTATTAGCTTGTTTAACTTGAGTTAACCATGTCAATATATATAATTGTCGTACATACAGTATAGCATCAAAAGTTATAACTTATATTGATTTTTATAATAAAAACTTACGTACTGAAAATAAAATGATACTGATAGTAGGCCTTGTGTAGGAACAATAAAATTATATATTTTGTTTTCAAAGTTTTAAATGATAACGTTATATATACATATAAAGACACACATGCATAAGGAAGATAAATAACTAAATAATTACAAGTAATGTACAAGTAATTTATTTGGCCAAGATTTCAGTGAAAGATGAAGGCTGAAACCACTTAATTCTTATTTGGCCAATTGCTAAAATGTTGACCTTTCATTTCTTTTTTCCTTAATTGTTACAGAAATATTAATAATTTTGTGTTTTAAAATGTCGTTACACTGTGACTACACTTTTTGTGTTAACTTTAAGTACTGAATATTTAGGTAAATAAAACAAACAAATGCAACATTCCAACAAAAATGTTAAAATGGTTTGAACAAACTACACATCTCTAACTGAAAGATCATTTAGTTGAAAAACAAGTCTACATCTTGGTTTACAAAGCTTGAACCTATTACTCTTACAGTTACATTCAAGTTTGTAATTATAATCCTCTCTGCACACGAATCTTGCCATTTTTAGTCTTCTATATCAAAGAAAACAAGTCAAATACTATAAGCCTCTCCTTTTATTTTTAAAATATATGAACTGGATATTACAATAGAAGCTGATACTAGAATACTTTTCAACATGTTGATACCCTTTTTGCAAGATTACAGTAACCTTATCACTCTTAAAATCAAAATTATAATAAACTAATGGTGTGGTTTATGTTGTTAGTTTAAATGTTTTTTACATTTTTGTTCAATAGGTACATGTATATGAATTATTGCAGAAAAATCATATGCAATGTGTTGTACATTTACAATGGGTACCTACATGTATGTCTAAGTACGTGTAGATATCAAGTTTAATTAACTTAGATGAATTGTGTTTGTGTCAGATTGTAAAAATTTAATTTAATAAAGTAAATAAACACAAAAATATTTAAATATAACTATGAAATACAAGTAATATACCCAGTCATAAAGAAATTTCTGATATGATACATCTTCTCACATAATAGCTTTCCTCGATTTGTGCTGCCTTTATATGCACAATTTTTGCTTGCTACCAGATTTGAGGCTCCCACCTAACATCATGTGGTATAGCTGTCTTGTAGCATGCAAATGAGCATGTGACAGCCCCCCACCAATAGGAGTGTAACACACCGTCTTAATACAGCTGACTCCCTCTATACTGTAGAGCACAATCATCACTTCTTGATTTGATACTCGAGTGTTATGATGTATGGTTTTTTACTTGGGAAATTTTCAGATGTAGGTGTTTCTCAATGGGAGTATCTACAAAGACATTGTTTCACAAATGTCAGTAATTTCCACTTTTTCTGGTGGGAAACAACACAGCATTGTTCATACTAGCCTACAAACTATATTAGCATTGGGTTTGTCTTTGTCTGTTTGGAAAGGTGACAGTTTTTGTAAGGCAGGTGGGGGAGTCTTTCATGTAGCCTAAGCCTTCTTTTGTTTCTGATGTACCTTTGCCTGTGTTTCTTGTTTGTGATGGAAGAGGTTTTGCCATTTTCTTCCCACCTACCTCTGTTTCATCGTATACCCATATTATCTTGATTCTACCTCAGCCTTCTTTTGTTATTGCATGACTAGGTTTCTCAGCTAAGTTTTTTAGATTTTCAGTTATTTTTACCACTACTTTGGGGCATACATGCCTCATCCTCCTTCCTTTGTTACCTCATATGACTAGGCATAACTTTGTGCTATATTGTTTTTCTTTGACTCCTAAGCTCTGGAGTATTTTCTTCAGATTTAGGGGTCAGATCCTTTATCTTTTATTATTCTTTCTTAGGTTTTCCTACCATCCTCTTATATTATCTTTTTTTTCCATGATTTTTCCTTCTTTAACTTTCTTTCTGTTGTAATTCATCATTCCCCTGTGGGGTTTTTGATGGATGCTCATTCACTTATCTTATCTACAGTTGTGTGCTTATCTTTCTTGGCATTTTCAATTCTTATTTGGTTGATCTCTTGTTAGAGTTAGTTGGGGTGTGATGCCTTGTTACTCAATTGATTTTGTCTCCCTTGTATATTATATGTCTTCTTCTGGCTCCTTTCATCTGCCTTTATGATTTTACTGGTATGATTTTATTTCTAGTGTTACATGTTAGGGCTGCATTATAATTTTATGTCTCATCCTCACTGTGCAGGAGGTTTTCTCTCTTTTGGGGACTTGGGCTTTTATGCAATCCTGTATACCCTTGGATCATGCTCATTTGCAACGTTTACAATGGACTGCATGTACTCTCGATCCTTGTTTGGGATCCTTTGTCCTCAACCATTCTCTTTCCTTCTTTCTTACTCAAAGACTTTATCTGGTGACTTTATAAAATTACTTCTATAGTGAGTATTCCTCTTCCTCTTGTCCAGGGTCTCCTCTTTTTTCCAGATGCCACCTTAGCAAGATGTGGGGCATGTATCAACTCTGATGTGAATTCGGATCATTGGTACCACAAAATGTTGTTCCTTCAAATTCATACCTTAGGATTTGGAAACTTGGCAGTACATCGATTTTAGATTTCTTTTTTTAGAATAGTTCTTAGATGTCTCTTGATGAAACATGCAGTAAACTCTGCAATTGTCCCTTTTATCAGTCACCAGGGGCACACTTCATTTTGCTTTCCCTGTTTCCACACTAGTGTCATCCTTTTCTTGTCCCATTCTATACTTGTAAGTCTAATAGGTTGTTCTATTCCGGATGCCCTGAGTTTTGAGTGTATTGTCCCTCGAGGGCTGCCAACTTACTACCTATGGATTGGTCCCTTGTTCGTCTGGTGTCCAAGTTGCTGTGCTCTCATCTGGACACTCTTCTTCTTGATGTTTTTGCCACTTTTCTCAACACCCTACTTCCTCTTTTCTGGTTCCCTGTTCCTCTTCCCTCAGCCTTAACTTGGGATGCATTCTGTCTGGACTAGTCCAATTTTTTCTCCATGCCTATCATCCTACTCATCTCCTCCCTCATGTTTTCTCTCATTCTGGACACTCCATGTTGGATCCTACTGATAACTCCTTACTGGCTGGCTTAGCCATGGTTTCCTCTATTGAACCTTCTCCTGTCTTCTCTTCCTCTACCTGAATCACTCTCCCTACTCCTTCAACCTCACTCCTCTCTTTTTCCATCCAGCAGTGTCATCACTTTGACTTCACGTGTGGGTTTTGTCCAATCCCTTGCAAGATGTTCTAGACTCTTTTTACATTTAGCCTTTCTTCTTTTTGTCCAGTTCTTCCTCCCTCCTTCTCAATCCATGACATGTTTTCTTCCTTTCCCTTTTTTCTATCCCCCATTTGTTTGAAATGTTTCATTGGCTGTTTAGACAAGACTGATCACTTTCAACCATGGCTGGTTGTTGGGCAGCTCTACCTTATACTTTTGGGTTTTCTTATTATCATCATGTATTCTCCTCTCCTTTCTATGCTTTTTTGTTCATTGTGACATTCCTCCTCATCTTGCAGTCCTTCCTGATTTTGACCTGAATATTGTTCTCCACACCCTTAGTCTCTTGTTCCTTTTATCATCCTTTGCTTAGATCCTATTTCATACTTTTTGCATGTGGCCATAGGAGATATGATGTGTATGCCCTTGCTGCTTCCTGTATTTTCTTTCTTCCATTTCTCAGTATTTTATTCTGTTCAGAATTGTTTTCTCTATCTCATCCATGTAGTTATTTGGCCCACTCTGCTCCTTTTCATGGTTCATGCTCACATCTATTTATTCTTTAGAATTCCTCATCTCTCAGAAATATTTCTCCTATTACTCTCAAAGGATGGCTACAGCACCTCATCCATTTAGCCTATACTTTTTGGATCATCACCAAATCCAACACCTTACTCTCTCTCTCTGGCTCTTCACTACCATCATATGTTGGAGGAGTTCATGCAAACTGACATGTGGACTATCCCACTTACTTTTGTTGCACATTTTTTTCATCTGCTTCTGGATATCGACTTCTTCCTGTTGCAGTTCTACATACCCATTACTGGCTCTGAATTGGTAAGTTCCCTTTTTATATATATTTTACTCTACAGTGGTCTATTTTTGCATCTCTAGATCCTGCACAATGACGAGTGATACCTGTCTGAATATACTTAACTTTAAGTCTGTACCATACAACTTTACAGATATATGACACTCACATATGAGATGGGGTGTTCCACAAAACAGCTAGAGGGTTCCTTATGAAATCTTGCTTCATGAATAAAGCCCGTACCAGACCGTACCAACTTATGGACTATCATGAGTAAGACAATGTCGGGATTGCTGCATATTCCTCTGGTCCTAGTTGAATAAACTGAGACTGACCTACTTTTTAAAATAAGGTTTTTGCGGTCACCAATTGCACTGTCTTATGATGTT
>NW_013666155.1:292254-294836 GCF_000517525.1 Limulus polyphemus
ATGAAGTAAGACAATGTCGGGATTGCTGGATATTCCTCTGGTCCTAGTTGAATAAACTGAGACTGACCTACTTTTTAAAATAAGGTTTTTAAGCAGTCACCCATTGCACTGTCTTATGATGTTGCATTCTTCTGAACTTGCCATTACATTGCCCCCCCCCCCCTTTTCATTGGAGTGTGGGAGTCCTTGCCACTTACCAGTTCCTAGATGCTGGGATGGTGGACCTTGGTGGGTTCCTCCTAAGTGTGACTGCTTCCATTCAGTTGAGAGTAGGGCAGTGGTGTTCTGTTTGTGTAGGTGGTGAGTACTCTCCTCCTACTGCAGACCAGAAGATAAATTCCTGATGTCACCCAGTTCTGGACTGGACAGATCTACCACATGCAGTTCACTTCTCTGGCTGGCTTTTCCCAATCCTACCACTGCCTGGATGTTGGTTCCTGGGTGAAGGGTTGACACATGATGATTTGCATGAGAGAGGCATTGGAATTAGTCAATTCCAATGGAGGGGAGATAAAAGGCTTGTGGCATGCAAAATTTTTTTCCATATAGATGGCAGCACGGAATGAGAATAGCTATTTATGTGAGAGGAGGTAAGCATTTATCGGAAATACATTTTCAGTGTGGGAAAATTATAACTTTCAACAGTTTTTTAAATTTGTAGTTTGAAGTCATTTTTAAAAATGTCATGAAGCCCTTTAGTTTAATGTCCTGCAATGTGATACTCATAAAGCTATTTCTGGTAACCCTCTCACTCCTGCTTCCTGACTGATACTACTGTTGTGTATCCACCTGGGGCTAGAATCCACATGTTGCAAACATTTCTGTAGTTTGCCATTTTGTAATGGCTTTTCATTTCAACTTTTTAATTATTAAAACACATTTCTCAGTTGCTGTAACAGCCTGGGAAAGAAGAATTAAACTATTCTTCTGGAGTGTAAAGCTGCACTGAAACCTCTGAAAAGAGATTATGTAAGAAGTGGCAAAACCCTACAAAAGAAAGTTTTTCCATTTCCTGTAGATCATATTTTTTCTCTTCCTCTTATGCCTGCATTTTTGTGATAATGCACAGCAGTATACTATCCTTGTCCAATAGCAAGATTCTCATAATTTGACTGCAGGAAAATAGCCAACACCCTATAAAAGCCAGCACTTTGTCTTTACAACCAAAAATGTCCTAATTATGGCTTTCAACTCGTGCTTACATTTTGGACTGAAGTGGTAGGTTTTCTACAGCAACTGCAGAAGGTCATATACTTTAACAGTCATTGGAACTGATCTTTGAGAACTTAACATTGCTAATTTAATCCTTTGTGTATAAGCTGTCCAATTTCACATTTCAAGAGAGCATCTACCCATTCTGTAGCTCCCATATTAACACTGGCATCTGCTACATAAGCACTTGTCTCAAAACCAATCTCAAGATACTTTATCAACTTTTTCATGCAAATTCTTGGTTGTGTTCAAGATTCTTTGAGCGTGACATTGATCTTGTTCAGCTGATTGTATCAGATGATTCACTACCACACTTGCAGAAATATGCTTATAGTATATAATTATGTTATTTCTCCCAGTCACATCTGTTCCATAGCCAGTTAAAACAAAAACATAATTTACACTTGGAACCCCTTTCTGCAAATATCCTCTTTAGTTAATCAGCAATGACACCAACAAGCTTATCACATGGTATATCATTCTTAAATGTTCTGGATAAATTCAAACTATTCTTCTTCATGAGAACAATCTGTTAGTAAAGCTTACTCAATGACAATTCATTTACTACAATCATATGAGCATCATTGAACTTCCTTTTTAATTTAATTTAATTTTTTCTTTTGCATTGATTTCAGAAGCATGTGCCATACCATTGCAATATTAGTGTTGTTACTATTCTACATTAATAATGAAATAATCCAGATGACCTTTCACTTCTCTCTCTCTGTTATAAAAAAATGTACTTGCAGTAATACCAATGTTAATATGCTTTAACTCTTTAAGTATTACTTTTCATATTCTGAAGAGAATTAACATGTGAAAAGAGCTTTTACATTTAGAAGAGACCTTGTTGTATTTAATCAAAAGTTAAAAAATCGTGATAAAACTTTCTTTTCAGAAAACCGAGAGGAAATTATTCAGTCTCAACCTGACTGTGGTTTAGAAAGTTGTCTGATGCAAGCTGAAGCTCTTTTTCCAAAAGGTAAGTACTGTAACTTATTAAGGTAATCTTTAAATAGGAATGTTAAATACCAATATAATACCAATGTAAATTTAAACTTTCACGTTCATTTACACTTGAAAGATTCAGCACACACACACTACTGTGAAATATCTATATATAAAATTCAAAATATCATTTTGTTTATTTGTCTGCTGTGTTCACTGCGCAGGTCACACTTCCCTCACATGAAGGTGTGCAAAATGAAAATTTTTCATTGATATACACATCTATCGTCTGCTAGCCAAACTGGTAATTTTATCCTTAGCATATATATTACATGAATAAATTCTATGCAGACTTGACATTTTTAGGTAAGTTTGAGTTAATATTTAATTTAGAATATAGCATTATTGGCCTATTTAGTTAT
>NW_013666155.1:294846-297915 GCF_000517525.1 Limulus polyphemus
CAGTCATCATTTTTTAGAATTGATATCACAGGTATGTTGTGTTTTTTGTCTTTGTCACATGTGTCATTTGATCCTTCTCCTACCTTATTATCTGCTGAACTTAGTTCTAAGTATTGTTTTTCCCCTGTCGCCTGATATTGAGGTTCATGCCAAACATTTTGCAGATCAATTATGAGCAGTGGTTAGTATGCTGTGCCCCCCATGTACTGCAGAAGCTCATGCTGTTGCATATCATTGTTCAGCAAACTTATGGGTCATTCAAGTTTTGTTAGAAGGGCTCTCCTTCCTTTTCTTCCCTCCCCCCATCCACTGTCCCAGTTCTTCCCCCTCTCATGATCCTGTTTCCCACCAGCATTTCACGGAAGCAGTTAAAGACCTTCTCATAAAGGGCACCATTGAATAGGTTTCTCCTGTACTTCCACGATTTTATCCCTGTCTTTTTGCTATTTACATGGACACCAGATATTATTATCCTGTTTGCGATTTCTCCCATCTAAATCATTTCCTTGACTTGCCTCGGTTCACCATGAAATCCTACCCATCTTTCTTAATGGTCTTTCTTCCAGGACTTTAGATGACAAGATTCAATGTAGCTGATACTTATCTTCACATCCCTATTGCTTGAGCTTAATGTTGTTATCTACGTTTTGTCCACAAGAATCATGTTTATCAATTTATAGCTCCTTCTTTTGGACTGGCATCAGCACTGTACACATTCTGTTGGGTGGTCCTGACATTTGCCCAATTCTTACATTTTTGGGGGCTCGATTTCCTTCTTTACATGGATAATTGGCTTCTTCTGGCTTCATCCTTTGCAGAGTCTTTTTCACACACTCAACTCTCCTCAGAGTAGCTTTTCATGTGGCTTGGTTTATCAAGGTGGAGAAGTCTGTTATCCACCCCACTCAGTATCTTGTTCATCTGGGGGTACTTTTTCAACTTATATCTCAGTCAAGCCCAGCCTTCCCCTCTTTGTCTGCAATCCATGGAGTTTTTAGTTTAGAGGTTAATATCAGCACCTTCTCTCCCTGAGTGAGAGGTTCTTTTTCCTTTTGGGACTTGGGCATCACTGGAGGCTCTTATCTCTCTTAGCCATACCCACAGATATCCTTTCCTGCTTCCCTTCAGTCCAAATTCCTCTGGTGGCTAGACTGGGACAAAATGACAGTAGGTATACCTATTCCTCCTTCCCATCCGGATATCCACTTCTTCATGGATGCCTAGTTGTCAGGATGGGGTACCTGCTGCAATGCACAGGAGATCTAGGGCTGTTGGTATCAAGGAAAGTCAGGTCTTCACATCAACATTTTGGAACTCCTTGCTGTTCATTGAGTGATGGTTCTGTTTCTGCCATCTATGCGGGGCATGACAGTTATGATTCATTCTGACAACTCAACGGTTGTCTATTACATCACCAGTCAAGGGGGCATTATATCTCGGTCATTATGTTCATGCATTCTAGATCTCCTCTTTTGGACTCACAGACATCAAATTAATTTGCTGGCTTGTCATTTACTGGGTGCTCTCAATCTTATTGTGGATCATTTGTTCTGCCCCGACAAGATTCTATTCACGGAGTAGTCTTTTGACCCCAGATGTTCTGATGGCTATGATCTCAGATTCTCCACAACTGGATGCAATTGCCACTCATTTGACAGCCAAGCTTCTTCTCTTTTGGTTCCTAGTTCCACATCCTTTGGCTTTGGATGCATTCAGCCAGGATTTGAAGGACCTTTTCTTCTACCCTCAGTAATTTCTCTCATCCAATCCACTCTGTGCCAGGTCCTTCTTCTGGCTCTTTTATGGCTGGTTCCACCATGGTTTCCATTCTTGTCCCTTCTACAGGAACAATCTCCATTAACTTTTCCTCTCTCCTGGTCCCTTCTCCAGCAACCTCACTCAAGTATGCTTCATTCCTACACTCCAGCTTCGTGTGTAGCTTTTGTCCGGTCCCTTGCAAGGGGGTTCGTGACCATCCCTGTTGTCTCACTTTGTTCATTCCTCATCCATGTCTGTGTATCAATGTAAGTAGAGAATATTTCATTGTTGGTTTGTTTGGCATAGATTCTCCCTTTACGTTCCCTGATTTCTTTACATGGTTGTTTGACAAAGATATGTCTTTTTCAACCTTTGCAGGTTATAGGGTGGCTTCTATCATCTACATTTCGATTTTCTCCTTTTTTCCATGTGTTTTTCTTTCCAGTTTTTTCCTTCCTTGTATATTCCATATTTAATCCCACTCTGATTTGGATTGTGTCTAGTCTGTGCTGTGCTTTATGGTTTTTTCATTTTTCCCCTTTTTTCCATGTGTTTTTCTTTCCAGTTTTTCCTTCCTTCTATATTCCATATTTAATCCCGCTTTGATTTGGATTGTGTCAAGTGTGTGTTTTATGGTATTAAATGTCACGCACAGCACCGTTCTGTGGCTATCACCCCTTGTAATCCATCCATTTCTCATGATATTTCTCCTATTACTCTTACCAGTTAGTTTCATCAGGTTATCAGTATTGCATATTCCTCCCTTTCTTCTGAATCTTGCCAATTTTGTGTATCATCCCATCAGATCTGTCACCTCACACTCTCCTTGGCTGCTCATTGTTCTTTGAGGAGATTATTCAAGTAGACCACTCCCACACTTTTGAGTTGCACTACTTACACCATCTGCTCAACTGGATATCTTCTTCCTTGTAGCAATTCTTCATACATCAGTACAACTCTGAGTGACTAAGTTATTTTATATCATTTCTACATATTATTGTCAGGGCCCTACTTTACATGTTGTGGATCTGGCTCTGTGGTGAGTGGTGCCTGTTCAGGTATACTGATATCCAAAATTTGCACCATAAGTTGATAAGGTCTATCATGCTCACTGTTGAGATGAGGTATTCTGCAAGACCACTTGCAGGTTCTTCCTCACAGCATAATGCATTATAAATATTTTTGTACAGGACCATACTTTCAGAGACAAACATAGAATAAAGAAGAAAGAGATTTCTTCCCATCTCTAATGTTCCTTACATTACTAATCTGTGTTTTTTAGGTAAAATTAGGTTTTGTGGTCACCACTTG
>NW_013666155.1:298118-299136 GCF_000517525.1 Limulus polyphemus
GGGAGTCCTTGCCACTTACCAGCTCCTAGCTGCTGGGGTGGGGAATCATGGAGGAATCCTCCTGAGTGCGTACAATTCCACTTAGTTGAGAGAAGGGCAGTGGCATTCTATCTGTGTAGAAGGAGTGTCTATTCTCTTGCCATGGGTATGATATTTTATTCTGTATGCTACCAGTCTGGACTGGATTTTTCCATATGTTTTGCAGTCTTCCCCTCCATCTGGGAACTCTCCCCTATTGCTATCTGGATGTCGGTTTCTGGGTGACTGGTTTTGGTTGGAGCTGGACCAGCCAACATAAGTCGTAACATGTGAGTGGGTTGGGAACTTCATTCTGCTGTGGACTGGATGTTACATCCTTAGTGCTTATTGTTTTTGGACTGGAAGTGATCCTGATGTCGTCCAGCTGTACATTCCCTGGGTTTATTGCTGCAGGTTGTGCTAGATTTGCAAACATAATGGTTTAAGTTCTCGGAATGGAAGATCCTCTTACCTTCTGGTTGAGGACCCTCCTCCTGCCATGGTGTGGTCAAGTTCCTCCTTGTGCATCTGGTCTGGATTGGAGTTGACCTTCTGTTTAGGATCTGATACATTCTACCCACATTCCTCTTTCTTAGAGATTTGGAATTGTTACCTTGTTCCACCCTACGGTTGTGACACCACACCTGTTGGCTGAACTTGTGTGAAGAGTGTACCTGGTTCAGATATGGTGTGGTCTCTCTGCTAGTGTGTTTTCTTTCCATTGAGGTAGCATGCTCCATGGGTGCTCTTCAGAAGCTTTTGAAGGGTTTCTCATCTAGGTAATTTTACACCAGTCACTCCACCTGCTCAATGTGGGATTCTAGCTGTAACTGTGAGAGGAGGTAAGTAATCGTATCAGAAGTTAATATTTTCCTATCCTGAAAATACATTTCTGATAGATACTTACCTCTCATGCTTCCCATCTATCCTTCCCACTTCCGGTGTCATTTTTGTCTAATATTGAAGTGAGATTGGTTCAACTGCATAGAGAGAATCAGCT
>NW_013666155.1:299464-317376 GCF_000517525.1 Limulus polyphemus
ATACAAGCATTTTGCCATTACCTGAGGACTTAGATCAGGATGATACAGGCTTGGACAGTCTTCCTTCCCCCTCCTTTGTTGTGCAGGCATGTTCACAGCCTGTTGAAACACCTAGACCTGAAATTAGGTGGTAGTTTAAAGGCCAGTGGAGAGTGAAAATTTGCACACTAGAGGGCAGTCAAATCAAGAATAGCTGTAACTGTGAGCAGAATTATCCATCAGAAATATATTTTCAGTGTAGGAAAATATTAACATTCATAAGCAGTGTCCAATGACTTGTCTGGTATGTCTTTATATGAAATGATATGAATATTCATTTCATTCTCCAGCTGTTGAGGTATATTATAGTTTAGTGATAGGTATAACTGGAAGCCTTATTTTGGTAAACCTATACTCTATTGGCCTTGTATTCAGACAAAGATCCATATTGATTTTGTTGCATAGTGTTGTCTGGGTCATGTGGACAGCTTTTGCCACTTATCTTTGTACTCATAGATTCTCACCTATTAGAAGATGCAGCAATTTGCTTACCATGGCTGGAGTCCAATGTATTGTAAGTCTTTTTCTGGATGGACCTGATTCCCCAAGTTGACCCATATTCTTTTGTTTTCGAATGCTATTAAGTACAAGGGATGTGCCTTTCTTGGAAATTCTAAATTCTCAATCTGAACCCATCTTATGGTCTAAGTGTATGAATATCTTGTGTTGGAAAGAGATGTTACATACCTTTCCCAAAAGCAGTCATTTTTTTAGTGACATCACTGTACCTACAAAATGCCCAGCAATGTCAAAATGTGGTTCTAATACATGCTGTTCCACCATTACTTTATATTGGTTGTGATTATAATGTGACTTGCTGATTTGCATGTTCAAAATCATTACAGTATAACATACTCAACCCTGTAAAACTAACAAAAGTTAAAACAAATTACAGCAGAACTATATCATGAACTACTTATGAAACAACAGAATGAAATATAGAGTGAACCAAGATAATGCTTAGTGACAGAACCAAAACTTCACAACAAAAACGTGAATGGTATGAGAAATTGAAATTTCTTAATTGTGACAATTAAGTTAACTTTAAACCTTACACTAAAACTCAAGCAAACATTTCTTTTGAAAACCAGTTGAATAAGTCTAGGCAAAACTTCCTGGAGAACCCAAGGTAAAGTTAAGCAAGTATATGTAAAAGAATCATCTTAAAAATTATTGATGTTATAGTAGTTATAGTGTGCTGGACTGTGGATCTGAGAGTTCATGGTTTGCATCCAATACTGCAGAATTGTGCCCCACAAGTTGGGCTGTTATAAGAGTGATGGTCAAATCCCACTAATGAGCTAGATCATCTCAAGAGTTAGCAGTGAGTACTGTTGACTAGCTATCTTTCTTCTTATATGTCAGTTCAAAATTAGGAATGGCTTTATACAGATACCCCTTTGCGTAGCTGTGTAAAACAAACTTTATATATAAAGAAACAAATCTGTTTGACTGAAAAAGTTTGATACTATGTTTACAAATCATGGAAAGCTAAAAGTATTTATAACATAGCAATAAAGCCAAAAGCCAATTCAGTGGTATAGTCATTGGGAAAATACCTGAAACCATAAAATAAAAATTGTAAGAATAGATATAGTGTAAAAGCAGAAATCATCTAAAGAAGTATATCTTAAGAGAGCATTTTTACGGACATTTCTTGGGTGGAATAAATTCTTAACATAAAGGAACAAGCTAACTTGGAAGATCAGCTAACGGAGGCCAGATAAAGTTTGGAGATGGCTTGAATGGGTAACGAATAAAACTTTATTACAAGTTTAAAATAGTTGTAAGTGCACAAAATGTTTTTTCATTATCTGGTACCCGTCTCAAAGTAGGTCCTTCATCATCCACTTTTAACAGAGGCAAACACTTGTACCTTAAATGTTGTACATGATCATGTCTCACTGTTAGAAATGAAACATTGTACAGAAATAAATTGAGTACCTCAGCAAAGACTAGTTTAGTTAAACACATCTTGAAATAGAGTTATAAGAAAATCAGGAAAGTACAGAGAGAAGGAAAAAAATTCTTTATGCATATGCATAGGTGCATTTAAATGAAAGTGTTTAGTGTGTATTGTTTTGTTCTCATTCAGCACTGATGAAACACGTGTAGAAACCACCTACATTGGACCAGATGTCAAGATGGGGTGTTTTGCAAGATCACTAGAGTTAAAGTGCAGTATATCATAATCCAATGTTGGTCCATCAGCCTCTTCCTTCCTCTACGCTATCCTACTGTGGCCAACTTTTTGGCTTTTTTCACATGGTTATATGATCATGGATTCTCAGTTTACATTTTTGTCAGTTCTTAGGTAGCTTTATTAACCATATTTTGCCTTTCACGTTATTGTTCACTAACCTAAGCTTAAGGTAAATCTTTCTCATCTGTATTATATAAGTACAACTATTAATCCTATTGCTATGGGCTTTCCTGTGGTCAGGGGTAAAAGGGCATGTCATTATGTATATAGACTTACATTCAGAATTTTATTGAACTACTATTTTATGAATGTATGTCAATAAGTTTGATATAAAGTTGTAGATTATAATTCAAATTTTAGTGTTATACATTAGTTAATTTCATAATTTAAAAGTGAATATTAAGAAAAACACCTAAATATTGATTTTTGTATGTCGCGTGGTATGTTGAATGCAGCGTCGGTTCAAATTAGGTGTTTGTGATGTCCAAATACAAAGTTTATAGTTTCTTAGAAATTAGAATCTCAAATTACCAATATAGATAAGCTAGAACGTAAGATAAGAACATTTTATCTTTTCTATATGCTAAGATATTATTATTTTTAGTGAATCAACCAATTTGGGCTAACTCACCTCTTCCATTTTTGAAATGTTTACATATACCTACTTCACTCTATGATGTGTGTATAACCAATTGAAAGCTCAGAATGTCCCCCACGTGATTTTCTCAGCTTGTTCATGGTAAAGTCGAAGCAGAGAGGTAAAAGATAATGGAGATCAAAATATATTTTTTAGACCCTTAGGGGTTACTATTTGCCTATATAGCGATGGGGGCACAGTTGTCATACAGTTGTTGTACGTTCCACTTAGGCATCTTGTTGGTTACTGAAGGGCTGTGAGGAAACATTGAGGGAAACCATATATCAACATTAGGTGGGATGCCAGTAAATACTTTCCAACTCATTTTACTCTGATATGTCACGAGCGGTAATTTTGAATGACAATGGGAAACATTTGTCCCAGTTACAGTGGGAGGGGTGGGAGCACTGGGAAATATATGTCCTAGCCACAGTGAAAGGGTTAAAATCAAAATTACTTTGTATGTTGGATAGTGAACATTAAAAAAGAAATAATGCACAAGCAAATCATTACTTAAAAAAATCTTAAACTCAAAAGAAAAAATATGTGTATGAAAGTCATGTAATATTTATTGATAATCTATAAAATTTCGTGAAGATATGCTTACTGTATTAAAAGTTATAGTATGAAAACTATAACAAGCACAAAATGGTTATGAGGTTGGTCCCTGGTATTGAGCCCGTAGTGAGAGAATTAAACCATATTATGAACCTCTTTCTGTGAATAATTAAGTACTCGATGTTTTCAAGACTGTTTTGTATTCAGTTGAGCTTGGATAAAATAATGTTACAGTTAACAATTAATATTAACTTCCTCAACTTCTGATCAGAGCAGGTTACCTACAGAGTGAAATTGAAATGTAATCTGTTATTGGTGATGAGTTTAACTTATTAAGTATAATATAATTAAATATAATAGGTATTCAGGTACACTTGCTCAATGGGTAATTTAATAGTGTCTACAAAAATGCATATTATGGAAAGAAATGCTGAGATAGTTTAAACTTGGAGAATAAAGGAAAGAAACAAACACAAGTGAACAATTAGAACAAAATCTTTATTAACAATATTTGGGTTTGTGTGAACTCTCACTTACTGGCTCTCTTCTTAATCATTTAAGCTGAACTTGTTGCTGGAGCTGGAGGATTTCTACTTGATTGCATAAGACAGACAAAAATGATTCTGAATTAACACCCAAATTGAGACAAAAAGTTAAAGTGCAGTATACTGTAATCTAATTTTGGTTTTTCAGCCTATCCCTTCCTCTAGGCTATCCTACCGTGGTCCCCTTTTTGCCCTTCCACATGGTTATATGACCATGGGTTATCAGTTTCCACTATTGTTGGTTCTCAGGCAGCTTTATTAATTACTTTTCTTGTGTCCTCTTCTCTTTATTCTTATCCTTCCTTCTTCATCAACCCCCTTGTCTTACTCCTATGCCTGACTGGGACTTTGATGTAGTTTTACATACTCTGTTTGAGCCGTTGGCTTTGTGTTCATTATACCTTCTTTCTCGTAAAACATGTTTTCTTCTCCTTCCCACCTGTGGTCACTGTCATTTGGATGTATATACCATTGATGCTTTTTTCACACTCTTTCACCATACTTACTCCTCTATCCAGATTGGGCATTTTTTTTCTTAGACTTTGGCTGCTGAGGACAGTGATTGTTTTTCACATTTCAATGCATAAAATTCATCAGTTGTCTCTATCTCTCTTGGGTTTCATATTCACCGACCCTTGGACATGATCCTCCAGGCTGGCATGTAGATGAATCCACTTGTGTTTGTCACCCATTATCTTTATCATCTGGTAGTTTGTTTCCTGTAGGATTTCGACTCTTTGCAGTCACTGTTCTCCAATAAAACTATATACTGTCTTTGAGAAGGGTAAGTACATTTTATTTTTCAGTATCCTTTTCCTTTTTATTGGATGCTACTAGTTGACTGGTGTTGCCTTCCAGGGTATGCTTATTTTCCAAAATCTGCACTGGGCCAGAGGTAACAGAAAGTACTTTCAACTTGGCTCTACCAGTGCCCACTGTCAAGATAGGGTATTCTGCAAGACCACTAGAGGTATCTTTGTGGTATTAAAATTACTCAATTGCCTGATACAGACTGTACCGTTCCATGAACTATCATAGAAAAAGCCAGTATCAGGGAAATAACTGGTCTCTTCTTTGACTTGCATTTGCCAGCCTTTAAAAATGGGTTTTAAAGGAATTCTTCTCCTCTCCTCCTTCAGGTGGAGGATGAGAGACCCTTGCCACTTATCAGTTCCTAGCTGCTGAGGTGGTGGACCTTTGAGAGTTCCTTAATGATTGTGTACAGCACAATATGGTGGGAAGTAGGGCAGTGGTGGCATGTCTGAGTAGTGTGAGTCACCCTTCAAACAGCTAATATGCCCTCCTCCTGCAGCTGGAAAGGGTTTATAACCCCTGTCTCTGTCTGTCCAGTTGAGTCGAGGTGGGACACACACTGGTTGGTCATGATAAAATTCTGCCCATCACTGCTACACTTGGGGCTCTTTTGCCTTTCCCTCTGTTTCCTTCTGGACAAAGAGTATATCTTGGTCGAGACAAGATGCAGTTTTTCATAGGTGTGCCCCTATGGAGTCCCTGCTATAGGGTGTCACACTCCATGGGCTTTCCCTTTGGGAGCTCATCTAAGTTTAATGTTTGTACTGGTCCCTCCATCATTTCAGTGTGGGATACTAGTTATTCTATGTGTAGAGGTGAAGTATTGTCTCAGAAGTTAACATTTTCCTTACCTAAAAATGTAGTTTTGATAGTTATTTACCACTTCACACATTCACACCCATCCTCCCCACTTCTGGTGCACTTTCTTCTAGCATCATCTCAGAATAGAATTATTTTGAGTGCAAGTGTTTAGGGGGAGTTACTGCACAAGGATATTGTGTCGTTCTCCTATTGGTGGAAGGCTGTCATTGTATGATGATGTCATCATGTACTGGTGCAGTTCACATTAAATGTGACTTGTAGGTGAAAGTTAGCTCAAGGCTAATGGAATGCAAGTCTCATAGGCAGATGCATGAATGATCAAGCTATTCTATATGAAGAGGTATCTATTGGAAATACATTTTCAGGTAAGAAAAATGTAATGTTCAGTGGAAGTTTCTAGGGTTGCAAATGAAGACTTGGTCAGTGTTGGAATAACACTGTTTGCCAGCTAAGGAACTTTTCTACAGTTCTCAGTGTAATGAAAGTTGTAAAATATAAAAAAATTGACCCCATAATGGAGAATTTTACAATGATGAAAATCTTATTATTGTCAGACTGCAGTCAGTGTCTTAATGGAAGGTCAACTAGATTTAGATATGATTTATGTGTGCATTATAGTAATTAGATAAATAGTATTTATTTTATTGCCATCATTGGTTATTGAAATAACACTTATTTCTTACTATACACATTCATTAGGATGTAGGTATTTAGTTGACAGTTATTCAGCTTCTAACTTTTACTTTCACAGACTTGTCAAGCAGAGTCATAAGAGATTAAATAGAAACTCCTATCTCTACATGTAACAATAAGTCGGGGATCAAGTTCAACGAGTATGTGAGTTGGAAACCTGAAGTTTGTAACTCATAATTTTGTGGTATTCTGGTGTCTGATAGATTTATCCTTATTTAATAATGTTGGCTTGCCTCAACTAGCAAAGGTCATGATGTTTAGTGCTTGTTTTTTCCTCTCACAAAGGAAGCATCAGAAACTTCACTTGAACAATGTGATAAAATGATCCACCATTTAACAACCTCTGATTCACTTGCTGTTCATTCATGTAATGCTCTCACATTGTTTGAATGATAATGTCAACATACTAAATTTGTTGTAATGTTGTTCAGTACCTGTTGATGTGTACTAGTAGAATTACCTGGAAGTACCTGACTGGGACTTTATCATAATTTTCAATAGGCTATCAAGGCTGGCTTTGAAGTGCACAGAAAGGAAATAATCAGACAGTGAAAGTAAAGGGACAGTTGAGTTGATTATTTAGTTTTCTCTTATGTAAATCATGTTCTGAAAAAGCAAATGTAAACTGTTTTGAGAAATGACCAAAATTTGTTACATTATGTGACTTTTGAGTTCCTAGTAATATTGAAGAAAACAACCTATCTCTTAGAAGAACATGAGTTCATTATCCTCATTGAATTTTTGTGTATGTTTTTGTGAGTTTTATTTGCAGTATTGTTATAGGAAAACATTAACAAGAAATTATTTCTTAACCATTTTTGATGATGCATAGGTTTTGTAAGTTAGTGTGTTATTAAGAAAGAATGTAATTTTGTGGAATCTTTAAATATTGTTTAGACTTCCTGACTTTAAAGTTGATTATGGCATATGTCTGCATACATGTCTTAGTAATTTTAGTATTATAGGCTAAAGCTAAAATAAAAATACATTAGTACTAAGATAAGCAATATTAAATGTCTTATTCTGGAACTTCTTTTTCTTAGTAAAAAAACCACGAGAAGCAGTACTTGATGCCAAGTTAGTGTCGGAGTGTGCTTCACTAAGCAAGCAAAAGGCAGAAGCTTTTCATACTAACTTTACAGTTTTTCGACCTGTTGAGTTTGCAGAAAAACTGGTAAATATTTTTTTTTAAATGTAAAAATATTAAGGTTTTAGCAAGATGGAAAGATTTCCATAAATTGAATAACATATATGTGAATATGATAAGCTTAAAAATTGCTGATATACTGTATTATTCATTTAAAGAGACTGAAACATCTCAAAAATCTTTGAAAATACTGCTGTCTTGTTCTTTTTTTCAAAATAACATTTATAGATAATAAAAAATTGTGTATAAAAATTATTCATTAATGACTGAAAGCATATATATTTTATAAGTATGCAATATATTGATCAATTATTTTGTTGTTTACATTACTTTTGTTCATGTACAAAAAGTATTGGTACATACCAAGCAGTTTTATGTTATCTTCCATATTATACCAGTTGATGTGATGTTCTGATGACAACAAACATTTTTCGTTTCTGTATTGAGAGTATTTATAAGTGCTTTATATTTTGGCAAAACTGGTATTGAATTAAAATAAGAAGTCTTGGTGCAAATTATAATAGTAATTAAAAACTTGTGAGTTCTTTCATTTGGTCAGTAAAATGTTAAAATGGCAAGGAAATGAAACACTTGTAAAATAATGAGCTTTAGTTGAATTATTCCATTTTGTACCAAAGTATTTAAAGTAAAATATTTTGTAGATTAGTAAGCAAAATTCTCTAATGACCTACCTTTCCACATAAATGTTAATAGTGTGTAATGTTTATGTGGTATGCCTAATAGTTAAACATCTTGAAACTATTGAACTTGTGAATAGTTTTTTGAGTTACTTTATGTAATTTTTGATTATTGAATATTATGAGTAGTATAGTCAGAAGTGAAAGATACATATTTAACAGTATATGTGTTCTTTGATTTGATAGGTGATTCTTGTCATTTATAAGAAATATTCAGGATATATTCTATAAATAAAAAACTTTTAATTAATGGTGTAAACATGCATATTACACAAATTTAGCACCTAATTACTTTTTATTAGTGATAAACTATTTTTCCTACTAGTTTTATAAAGTGTTTAATTATATATGTTTGCTACATAAAATTTTAAGAAAAAAGAATGCTTATAGATAATACATTGATGTGATTCAGGAAGTGTCTTTTTTTAATTAACTAACACAAGTAATACAGCTTTTGAACATGTTTTCTTTAATATTGCTAACAAGCATTGTGTCTTTTTTTAACAGGCAACATTTTTGGGTAAATCAAGAGTGGAAGATGATGATGATGTTGAATTTAATAGAAAAACCCTAAGTAACCATGATGTTTCTATACCCAAACACAGATGGGTTACTTTTGGCAAAACAATTAGTACAGTTTTCCACAAGACACCTTCCTTTCACTTTATGTGAGTGTTTTAAAATTAAGGCCTTCCACGTATCATCATCATTTTGATCTTACATAACTTTTGACTTTTGATGGTTATTATGGAATTGAGATAAATATTTTGATAATGTTTTCAGGCATACTTGTACTATAGTGTATTAGAATTTGATATTTCTGATATGATATCTTACCTCCTCTCACACAATAACTTTTTCCAGTTTATACTGCTCTCTAAATGCACAATATGTTTGCTCACCACTAGCTTTGATGCACCCACTTACCGTCATGTGATAACAAGTGGTATAGTTTTGCTGTAGCATGCAAATGAGCAAAGTCTCCTAAGCCTCAATTAGATCTCCTATTTCCTGAAAATGAAGACTTCGACAACCATTTTCATGATCTACCTGTCTAGATCTCCCACATCCTTCTACTGCCTATTTGGACATGATCACTCATCCTTCTCCAGGCTTTTATTTCCATCTGTTCATTGTTCCCAAGAAGACCTGGAATTGGTGTCCTGTAATCGGCCTCTCAAACCTTAGTCGCTTCATCGACCTCCTGCATTTCACCATGGAGTCTTTTATCACTCTCAGATGGTTGTTCACTCCAGGTCTATGGTCGATGTCACAGATACTTACTTTCATATCTATTTCTCCTGCATCCAGACTTTACCTTCAGTTTGTTCACAGAAGTTGGGTGTTTCAATTCTGTGCTCTACCATTGGTCTGGCATCAGCTCCATACATTTTCTGTCACATAGTCAAGAGTTTTTGCCTGCCATATTCATGACCAGGGTCTTCAGTTTCACTATTATATGGATGACTGACTCCTTTTGGCTTCTTCCTAACAAGCCTGTCACATTTCCTCCCATAAGAGGTGGTTCATTTCAGATGGCTTGTGAAACTGAAGAAGTCCCATCTCACCCCTTCTCAGTATATTATTCACCTGGGATGTCTTTCAACACCTACCTCAGCAGAGCCCAGCCTTTTCCTCTATGTTTGAGGGATATTGAGCTCTTGATGTTTAAGGCCAAGACTTCTTCTGTTCCTGCAAGTGAGGTTCAGTCTCTTTTGGGGACTTAAGCTTTCATGGAATCCCTCATCCCTTGGGGTCATGCACACATGCATTTCCTTCAATGGGTGCTGCACAATCAATGGAATTTTTGGGATCTTTTGGATTCTGCCATCCACCTTCCTCTTTCCCTATAGGTCGATTTTGTCTGGTGGCTTGACAGGGACAACACCTGGGCTGGCATTCCTCTGCCTCCTCTCCATCCAAATTTTCATCTCTTTACCAATACTTCTCTTATGACATGTTGGGGGTGTATTTGGATTCTCAGAAGATTGCTGGTCATTGGTTGGAGGTCAAATCTTGCCAACACATCAACCTTTTGAATCATTTTCTGCCTGTAGTACAAGGCCATCTAGTCATGATATATTCTGACAAATTGACCATTGTCTCTTACATCAATGATCAAGGGGGTAAACAATCTCATTTGCTTTATTTTCAAACCCTGGATCTTATATTTTTTGGCCCAATCTTGACAACTCAATCTTCTTGCTTGTCATATCACAGGTGCTCTGAATCTTGTTGCAGGTGAGCTTCTTTGCCCTGATAACATTCTACCAACAGAGTGTTTCCTTGCTCCCCACGTTTTTGGTGGTTATGCTCACAGCTGTGTACCCCACTCCTGGATGCATTTGCTACCCATCTCATTAACAAACATCCCCTCTTCCAGTCTTGGGTTTTGTAATACTTTGGCTCTAGGGATGGATGCATTCAGTCAGGATTGGACTAATCTTTACCTGTATGCTTATCCTCCCATCCATCTTCTTTTTCAAGTTCTCTCTCTTATAGAAACCACCCTGTGTTGAGTCCTCACCAATTCATTCTGGCCTGCACAACTGTGGTTTCCACTCTTGAACCTCCTTCAGTTTTTTCTCATCCTCAGTCCTTCATCTTTCATCTTGTTACACTGTCTTCATGAGTGGATTTTGTCCTGTCTTTTTCAAGGTGATCCGGGCACTCTGTATTGGTGTCTAACCTTCCTTTTTTCTCACTCGGTCCACTCATCTTCTTTGCTGGTTTACCAGTGTAAATGGCACATTTTTATCATTGGTCTTTGCATCGTGGCTTCTCACTTTCTCAACCAAGTGTTTCCCACATCTCTGACTTTTTTTACTTGGCTTTTCGATGGTGGTTTATCTGTCTCTACCATTACAGGCTAGAGAGTGGCCTCATCAAATACCTTTCATTTTTTCCACATCTGCCATATTTTTTCCTCTTCGTGTCATGTCTTTCCTGTTTCGTTCCTTTTGCCTGATTCGTCTGCCTTATCCACTTCCACTACCAGATTGAAATATCAAGGTTATCCTTTGTGCTCTTACTCTTCCTCCTTATGAACCTTTGGCCTTTTGCTCTTTGTACTATCTCTCCCTCAAGACTTATTTTTTACTACTCTTGGCATGTGGACATTGTAGGTTAGGTACCTTTGCTATTGATGTTTCCCATATTCTATATCATCATATGTATGTCCTTATTTATTCAGATCATAGTTTTTTTCCCAAACACATTGGTTGCACATGAAGGGGATATCACCTTCCCTCCATTTTTTCTTCTGTCCATTTCTCATCTATATTCCAGTTCTGATCCTGATCATTTTATTTGTCTGGTGTGGGCTCTGCATTGTTATGTCACCTGCACACTTCATTTGTTGGCTCTCATTTTCATCTTTTTATACCTTGGAACTCCTCCTTTACCCGGGATCTCTCTCCTGTCACACTAAACAGATGGCTCTGTCAGCTTATTCATCTTGTCATCATCTGAAGATTCTCCTTATATCTTTCACATTTCCTCCCACCAGATCCATCATGTCATTTTTCCTTGGCCTCTCACTTCCATTGTCCATTAGAGGAGATCATGTAGGCTGGGATGTAAACTACACCTGATACATTTATTGTGCATTACTTGCATCATTTGGCTGTCTTTTTCTCATCTGGCTATATTTTTCCATTCATCGCTATTCATCATACCTGTATCGGCTCAGAAAGTTCTTACTTTTTTATCACTTAACTTTGTAGTGGCTCCTTTCTACTTCCCTAGATCCTGCTCTGTGGTGTGTGGCTCCTGTCCAGGTATATTGGGTCTGTGCAGATATGCCCTTGGCTGGGTTGGCAGAATGGAAGTTGTTTTCCCTTCTGCTTTGTGATCTTGAGATGAAAACAGTTGGGATCCTCCTCCTACTGTGGATTGGAGTGGACCCACCAAATATGGTATTATGTGCCAGTGCAAAAAGTGAGCTAAATGAGCATTCTTTGGAAGGTGCCCAAGAAAATCAATGGAGTGTGATACCCTAATGCATGGAATCACACTCGTGGGAGGCTGCACCCCAACTGTACCAGGTATATCTTTGCCCGTTGTAAAGATATGTGTCGCTAAGTTGGGTAGAAAAGATGCTCCTCCAATCTGTAATTATACATACAGGATGGTGTAGAGTGACTAATGTGGGATTCTAGCTATTATGTGAATGGAGGTATCATATTGGAAATTATAATTTTCTTACACTGAAAATGTATTTCTGATAGATACTTAGCTCCAATCACACTTCCCACCCATTCTCCCTACTTCTGGTGCATTTTTTTCCCCCTAATCTTAAAGTGATGATAGTGCTCTACAGTATAGAGGGAGTCAGCTGGTGGAGGGTTGTCCCATGCTTATTTGCATGCTACAGCACAGCTATACCACAGGTAATCATGTGAAGGTAGGGAAGAGCATCAAGGCTAGTGGCGAGTGAAATTGTGCATTTAGAGAGGAGGTATATAGTGTGTGTGTTTGGAAAATGTCAAAGGAATTTTTTTTGTGTTTTATCTATAGATTTCAATTACATGGACATGTAGCTGAACTTTATTGACATCATAAAAACTGGCACAAGATAACAAATGTGTGGGAGCTATTTTAGATTTGTAAAGTAGTAATTAATATTTTCTATAGATAAAGTAACTTTTAAGGCCCATTTTACAGGAATTTGCTAAGATTTAGAATGAAATGAAGTGAACCACATATTTTAATATAACAGTCTTTGTTATAATAGAATATTTTAAGTAAAACAACACTCAGTGACTTACTGTTCTCAGCTAAATGTTATTGTTGATATATTTTGTAGCAAAAAATATATGAAATAACATGCATGGGCAATACACATAACTTGTTTCAATTCTTAAAACTCATTGTTTTTCTTTTAAATTGTAAATTTATATATATTTGTAAGTCAGAAAGTACTGAATTTGGGGAGTGCTTAGAGATTAAAAGAAATTTAACAAAAATAACTTAGAATCATTTTCTTCAAAAAAAGTTCACACAATATCAAGTTTACTGCCATCTTAATACTTAAAAGTTCTTACCAAAAAATTGTAGTAAAATTGAATAATATCTAAGGGTTTTTTAAGTGACAAAAAAAATATTATACTGTTTTTTCTTATGTTTTTATATTTATCAGTGTGTATTTGTACAGTAGGATACAAGTTCTTTTCTTACAATTAACTATGTTTTTTCAGTTTTCATCCATATAATTGGAAGCTATATATATTCTTGGATTATGTGAAAGGCACATTAATATATTTCTACTGCATACAAAACATATTATTTTGCCAGAGAATTTTAAATATACACTCAGATGTTTTAAACGAAAGTAGATCATTATATGGATATTTTTTTTGCATTAGGTGTGGTAGTTTTGAACGTGGTCCCATGGAATATAAGAAAGCCACTCGTAATTCTCGAAGAGATGAAAAGGATGCCTCTTCTAGTGTTGTTGTTCCACAAAGTGTAAGTAGCTTAATGTGTAATTACTTTGTAAAACCCAAACAACCATTCTCACTGGCTTCCTTTCATTTTTACAATGCTGTTCAATTTTTGTCTCTCTTATGGCTATTATATTTTTGGTGTTCCAATATCTTTTGATGCTTCAAAAAGACTTATTGTCAATAACTTAAAATGTTGAAATTTATTAATTTTATAACTTTTCACATTTGCTAATAAAAACTCGAGAAATATATCACAATCATTAATAAAAATTGTAAGGATCTTTCCACACCAGGCAGAAAACTTTTTTAGTAGTTTATGGATTAAACATTGTTATACTGACGTAGCATATGAAACGTACCGTTTCAGGTGTTTTTTTCCTTTTACTTAAAAGATGAACATCTTGCTCACCAAAATTTTAAATGTTTACTGCACATATTATAAATATTTGCATATATAGCTTGGTAAAACTGGCTTTGGAATGTAGTCACCTTGTTCTTGAACTAATCACACATTGTCAAGGTCATTTCCCCTTTGGTATTCCTGAATTTTCCCATAGAAGTGTCATTGAAGAATTTCTCCTTAGACATGTACTGTGAGATAGTAAATTGTGTTTTTATTTGATTATGGTTTTGTATATTGTTCTTATATTATTCTTTTTATCATTTAGTTTATCTATGAATTTTTAGTTAATTTAAAATGCTAAATCACTTTCTAGATTATCGTGTTTATTTTAAGTAAATATGCATGTATTATGAGACTGACATCAGTTTCCCCGAGCAGTAATGTACAGATATCACCGATGTTGCACAAGAGTATGTAAATTACAATCACATGATTTGTAATCTCGTAATCTAACAAGGGAATAAAAACCCTATATTGAGCTGTAACAAGTTAGTTCATGAAATATAGTTGAAGGGTATTATTGCTGATTATTATTCGGGGTGCATACGCATCCTTGAAAGTCCTTGAAATAGAGAATGGAATTTCAAAGGCTTGAAAATGCTTGAAAAAGGGCAGAATATAGCAGAATATATTGATATATATAGCTTTAATGCATGTTATGGAGTTGAATGCAATAAATAGTTTTTCTTTTCTTTTAGTCTACATTCAAAGTAAATATTAAGTAATTATTTGTTACTATGTGCACACATTTGAAAAAGTAATAATTTAAGTTTATTTCACATTATTTGTGGTGGTTACAAGGTCAAACAACCTGAATATAGTTAGGGTAGAGAAAATAACAGATAAAACTTAAAATTTAACTGAATGTTTTGATATTTATTTAGATTTTAGAAGTGACATAAGTGAAATTTTTAAATTTTCAGATGAATGAAAGTATTTTTAATCTTAACATGAAAATCCCTTGGCACTCATACTAGTCAACACTCTGACTCCATATATTCATGGACAAATCTTTATTAAAAATACTTAATTAAAAAAATCGACTTTTTGTGTACAAAAATTAGTAATGTTTACTGAAAGTACACCAAAATTCATGAAGATACGTGTACCATATTAAAAGTTATAGTATGTGTATTCTTATGATTACATAGTGGCTACAATGATGGTGTAATCCACCGATCTGGTATGGAAAGAATAAGATAGGCTATCTCCTTAACTAAATCCAGCATTTCCAATTCCAGTTTATAAGCTCACCAACTTAGTAAGTGGTATTGTATACACAAAAACATACATGTACATCTGTGTATGTTTTATATGATGTATGGGTCAGTAGTGAAAGGGACATTTTAAAGTAAGATGTATCTCTCAGGGAATCAGTATGATAAGAGTAACCCACTTATATATTAGCCTGTTATTGTCTGTATAGTGCAGGTGCAAAAGTAGTGGGTGCCATGCACACATATCACCAGTAATATAATTCCTGGGATTTACAATGGCTCAAGGAGTACATATTTCCAAGACTAACTTTTATTTTTGTATTTCTTCTGGACACTGTGACAGTCATCGTTGAAACTTCTGATGAATTTAATGATAATTAAAGGTGGATGTGAACATTTAGTGTATGTGATACATAAAGTATGAATTTTTTATGGGTGGATTATGTAGAAAATTAATAGTGATTTCCTTGTTATGTTTGTGATTTTGAAATTTATGGAATAAAGTGAATAATACATGTAAATAAAGAAATTTTCAGTATGGAGAAATCTCGTATTATAGACTTGTTCATTGGGTAATGCTGGGGATGTAATAAAGGCTTGATTTTGACCTTTGAAGGTTTGGACCTGTGATAGTACTAATTTGTATAATTTATTGATGACATCACCATAATTATCAGTTTGTGTTTAGTTGAGAAGTATGTTATATAGAACAGTAACCATGATTTTATATTTGAAAGGATGCAAGTTGTTTATGTACACATTTGTAATGGTATGTGTGATACCCATTTAGTCACAGAGAGTAAGCTGGCATTGCAAGAGCACCCTGTTGTAGCCTTTCAAAAGAAATGCAACTGACTTTAGCAAAATTAATTTGTTTGAACATTTGCATTTAAAAAAAATAAATTTTTTGATTAATTAAATGTACCTTATAAATATACAGCAAAACAGAACAAAGTAACACTAACAGTCCAGTTTGAAAATAAATACGGACCTTCTTTTATCAGTCACAACGGAAAGAAAATCTGACACTGCTTGAATGCCAACTGATTAACTTTTGATTGTTTAGAAATGTCTTTGAATTCCTGGCTAGCGTATGAACATTTGAACATTGATTCATCATTAAGGAATATTTACTTTGATTAACAGAGCATTTTATTCAATAATTTAAAATTTCGTACCTTAATTTTGGGGTTATTTAAAAAATGATTAATTTGGTAAATAGGTAACAGGTGTTGGAAAATCTCATCAGGAGACAACAACAGAAGAAGTAGAAAGGTTACTTGGTCTTTTGAAAAAAATTCATATAAAAAACAATAGTAAGTGTATCTGCTATATTTAAATATATGTATTAAATTTATTTTAAATCTATCTGTCGGTTGCTTTGATTATTTTTGTGCATATGATTTTATTTGAAGAAAAGAAGCACTTTCAGGTCCACAGAACTCTAATATCTGTAGAATGTTTAATTGCTGTGTTCAATATAATTGAAAGTGAAGAAACTTTATGATCACAGCTGAGAGTTAATTTCAGTTAAAGTGGCCAAACCTTTGAAGTAAAGAGTTCCCATAATAGCTATTAGATGAAAATGATTTTCAGGTTTGTTCAGTGTTACAGATTCTTATAACTGTTGTTAATCAATAGAACAGTAAATTCACTTGTAATTGATTTTCAAAACGTAATGTGATCATTTCATTATTGGATTTTCCATAGAGATTAATCAAATTGTTTGTAGATTAGTTGCTAAAATCCTTTAATGACCCACATGATTGTCAGAGAAAACCTTAATTAAAAATAATTTGACTCTGCTTGAGATTCCACATACTGTAATGAAATCAAAATGGGAATAGCTTTATAAAGTCCAGGTGATTGTAAGAGGATCTGCAGGTGCTTTTAAACTTACTGTAGTCATTTCTTTCCTTGGAATTCCAACAGTTAAGTATAAGTTTGAGTAAAGACACTTAGAATTAGATGATAAAAGTCTTGTAAAATTTCTACTCTGTATGTTAGAGAAACTTAGACTAGTTTAGCTTCCAGTCACAATCATTTCTGAAAAAATAAATATTGTAAATATTAAAACCTAGTACATATGATGAAAATAATATCAACTGCACTTTTTTTTCACATTTCTCTTAATTAGCCCATTTCTTACTTGAAATCAGAGGGACATAAAAAAAGCATTTTAGACCTATCTTATCTCCCAAAGTTAAGATATTTCAGTTTATTTCATCTAATAAAAGTTTTTCACGTAATAAAAGTAGTCCTCATCCATGCCTTGTTTCCATATTTTTGAGATGGGTACTGATACTTGTGAATACTGTGTATTATCAACAGCTCATCATTAGCAATTATATTAAACACTGCTGTATACTATTGTATGTAATGTTTCTTTCACACTAATCATATCGCTGTAGTAACATGTAATCATGTTTTGCAGGTTGTTGGTTGTTTTCTTTGTCTATCTTTTAATGTTTTAAGGGCAGTACGAGTTGATTGTATTGAACAGCTGATAATCAAACCCCATCTTGCTGGGGTGTATATGAGTTCACTGTAAAGGACAGCTCATAATTAAACCCCATCTGACTAGGGTGTACATGAGTTGACTGTATAGGACAACTAATAATTAAACCCCATCTGACTAGGGTGTACATGAGTTGACTGTATAGGACAACTAATAATTAAACCCCATCTGA
>NW_013666155.1:317628-338805 GCF_000517525.1 Limulus polyphemus
GACAGTTGATAATTAAACCCCATCTGACTGGGGTGTACATGAGTTGACTGTATAGGACAGTTGATAATTAAACCCCATCTGACTGGGGTGTACATGAGTTGACTGTATAGGACAGCTCATAATTAAACCCCATCTGACTAGGGTGTACATGAGTTGACTGTATAGGACAACTGATAATTAAACCTCATCTGACTAGGGTGTACATGAGTTGACTGTATAGGACAACTGATAATTAAACCTCATCTGACTAGGGTGTACATGAGTTGACTAAAAAGGATAAGTGATAATTAAACCCCATCTGACTAGGGTGTACATGAGTTGATTGTATAGGACAGTTGATAATTAAACCCCATCTGACTGGGGTGTACATGAGTTGACTGTATAGGACAGCTGATAATTAAACTCCATCTGACTGGGAATTACATGAGTTAACTGTATAGGACAACTGATAATTAAACCCCATCTGGCTGGGGTGTACATGAGTTAACTGTATAGGACAGTTGATAATTAAGCCCCATTTGGCTGGGGTGTGAGTTGATTGTATAGGACAGCTGATAATTAAACCCCATCTGACTGGGGATTACATGAGTTTACTGTATAGGACAGTTGATAATTAAACCCCATCTGGCTGGGGTGTGAGTTGATTGTATAGGACAAATGATAATTAAACCCAATCTGGCTGGGGTGTACATGAGTTGACTGTATAGGACAGTTGATAATTAAACCCAATCTGGCTGGGGTGTACATGAGTTGACTATATAGGACAGTTGATAATTAAAACCTGTCTGGCTGGGGTGTACATGAGTTGACTGTATAGGACAGTTGATAATTAAACCCAATCTGGCTGGGGTGTACATGAGTTGACTGTATAGGACAGCTGATAATTGCAGCAGCTACTCACCTGAATAGGAGTTAGTGTTTCAGCTGCAATTTAAATCTTCAGTGATGATCAAAATTACACCCACTACTGCTTTGGTAATTAACTATTAAAATGTAAACTATGTCTTTATGCTTTGGAAATATACATTTTTAAGGTATTCCTCTGGATTAGTTCAAAGGCTGTAAACAATTTTTTTTATGATTTAAGCAAACAAATCAGTCATAATACAGAAAATTATACCCAGAATGAGACAGGCTGTATTAAGTAAAATAAATCTAAGGAACTGTCAAAAAATTGAGATTGAAAGGACTAGAAGAAACAATTGCATGTAATTCTTGAGTTTTGTAAATTTTCTTAGATGGACAGTAGAGCATGCAGAAATGGATTTTGTATAGTTTAACAGCAACCAAGAAGCACTTTCTTTAAATTTTTCTTAAAAGTACATTGCACAGTATGAATGTAATGTATTTTCTCTACTCTAGGGCAACCAGTTTGTTATTTTAAGTTTGTCACCAACCCACATTCATTTGCTCAGACTGTAGAAAACATGTTTCATGTATCATTTTTAATCAAGGTAAGAGGTATTTTTTATGATTTCAATTTTTTCTATGCTCTAACAGAACTTTTACATGTTAAACTATAATGTAATTTTCATAAAATGTTATTCTTAAGTCTAAAATTCGATGTAAAAATAAATTTCAGGTCAAGTTGAGGATAAACATTACTTGGATAAAATAACTTGCTCATTCTTAACTATTGTGTTTGTCAAGCCACCTAAAGATGCCTACTGTACCCAAACTACCTTTATACACCTGCTTTCCATATTTTGGAAGACAGAACTCTATTATCATGAAACAGTTGAAACATTATGTAACTCTTACTATCCTCAAATTGACTTGAATGCTATTCTTCAATTAACATGAAAAAAATACACAGCTTAATGATTTTATATGTATGTCAATATGTGTAGTAAGTATTAGTAATAAGCAAATATCATATTTAAATTGTTGCATACATTTCATCATCTTTTCAAATTATTCAAAGACAATGTAATGTTCGTGTGTATTCTATGATCCTCATATAAAGTATGTAACTTTTAGTGTGAAATTTTTAAAGTGTGAAAATCTTATTATTAAACCTAAAATTACTGATGAGGTCCACCCTGTCAGCTTTTTAAACAGATTTTTCTAAATTATTTATGGACCAAGTTGTTTGTGAGTGAATGACTATGTTGGATTACGAGTAAGTTAAACAAAAATATTTTTAATATTATAGTTAAGCCAACTAATTATTGCTGGGATCCCCTATGCATTTCACATAGAAAATGAGAGTGATTTCAACCTATGTTTTGGTCAGTTGTTTACATTGAATTTGTAACAAGAAAAAACATATAATGACTCAGTATGTCGACTACTGGTAAGAAATAGTATAAAGACAACTTGGTAATTTGAAGATTAAAGGTAAATATTAAGGAGGTGTTTTTAGGGATTTATGATATTAAAAGTATTGTGTGTAATTGTTTAGATTATTACTTCAAGGAGATAATAAAAATAAACTTACAATATCAAATATAATGCAATGGCTGAATAGTCCTTATTTAAATTGGGTTTTATTGATAAATAAAAATTGTCTCATTTATTTGGAGTGTATGTTCATCAATAAGCTCTTGTCATTATTTTTAAGTCTTCGTTTTTGATTGTTGGATATCATAGTTCTTCATCACATGTTTTTGTATGCTAAAATTTGAAATGATGTTGAATTATCAGTTTCTTTTATTCCCACACTTAGTTTTCTTGTGGTGTTACCAGTGTAACTGGAGTTACACTTGGCATGAGATGTCTGAAGATTTAGAATATTATATTTTACTTTGAATTAGTTATTTACTCAAAATTGGGTTTTGAACCCAATTTTTAGCTGTCCTTGTGAATATCTGATTTTGATAACTTCACACTATTTGTTTAAATAAAAATTATTTCATCTCGTAAATATTGAAGAACTAAGACTAGTGGTAATTTGAATATAGTATATTCGCCATTTAAAATGGTGTTGACTTGGTTAATTTCATTTAATGAAATTCTCTGACAATTAATATCAACTTTTCTTTACCATGGTTTAATTTATGTTGTATTTTCTCCATGGTTTGTGATAATTTGTAAAAACTTGTATAAGATATATCTTTTTATCTATATGGCACAAAAATGTCTATATGAAAATGCAACCTTGTATATGTATATGTTCATAGTATGAATTATAAGAGATTTTTCCATGTTTTTCAGTAATAAGGTATCCAAAAAACAAAGAATTTTGATACATTTCTTCCAAAAGGGGCTTGGCATAGCCAGGTGGTTAGGGCGCTCAACTCGCAATCTGTGGGTCGCTGGTTCAAATCCCCGTCACACCAAACATGCTCGCCCCTTTCAGCTGTGGGGGCGTTATAATGTGACGGTCAATCCCACTATTCATTGGTAAAAGAGTAGCCCAAGAGTTGGTGGTGGGTGGTGATGAGTAGCTGTGCCTTCCCTCTAGTCTTACACTGCTAAATTAGGGACAGCTAGCGCAGATAGCCCTCTTGTAGCTTTGCGTGAAATTCAAAATAAAACAAACAATCTTCCAAAGGGAATGTAATACTATTGGGACATTGATTTATATAATCTACAAATAGGCATACATTTTGTTTAAAAACAATAAAGGTATCAACATATGTGTAGTAATATGACTTGAAATCAGCTGGCATTTGATTAAGCCATTGATTTTCACAATAATACAAAAATTTTTATGTAGTTTGTAAAGGACTTAAATTATACAGGTAATATATTTGTGCTAGTCAGAATGTTGAATTTTTGTAGCAGTATATTATATTGCAAGAAATTACAGAGATAAGTAAAGAACTTTTTTTCTGAAGACTGTTTTTTTATTAATTGGTTAATCAGCTCAATTTAAAGACCTTGCTTAAAGTTATTACAGAGCAGCTTCATTTCACATTAAATAACCAGTTGTGTGATAATGCTGCTGAAGTGCAAGAGGTTCTCCATTAAGTTCTGGATTAGCTAATCCTCCTTTTCTGTGTTACCATAAAAAATAAGTGGCTAATATTAAGCTATTACAAATGTTGGTGATACTTTTACTGTTGGAGCCTGGTAATAAGGGTGCTTGACTTGCAATCTGTGAATCATGGGATCGAAACCTTTCAGGTGTGGGAGCATTATAATGTGACAATCAATACCACTGTTTATTGTAACAAGATATGCTGGTGGGTGGTGTTGACTAGCTGGCTTTCCTTTAGTCTATTACAAAATTAGGGACAAATATAGCTCTTGAGTAGCTTTGCATGAAATTCTTTAAAACATGTTTTCTGTTTTAAGATAACTTGAATCAGTCTAATAATATTATATTCACTGTACAGAAAGGAATCGATTCCAAATTTCCTTTTCTTGGAAACCCTGAAAATGGAATATTTTCTGGAGCATATATCAGAAATCTTCATATACAGGATTTTATTGTCATATATACAAAGTTCTGACATGTAAGTATCTCGCACAACTTCTTGTACTTACAAACTGTCACAAAACAGTGGTAACTACAAACTGAAATAAAGTGCATCAAAGAAACATTATGTTAAATGCTTATTCACAGAATCCCATTAATACAATGATACACATATTACAGAAGACAGTTAACACTTGTAAATAGTGATTGTACTGTATCTAAATTTGGAAATCAAAATTGTCAAAATCAGCTGTGAAGAAGTTCAGCTAAATATTGTTCAAGCCACAACTCTGATTAAAATATTCTTTTCAAAGTGAAAGAGTTTATTCATGTGCTACAAACATCTCATTGGTGTATAAGCTCCAGTGTGTTAAGCATAACTCCATTTACATTGGTAGTACCACAAGGAAGCTGAGTGTGTGAATACTGGCAGTTCATTATCAGTCAAATTCTAGCATACACAATACATGCTGGAAGACTGTTAACATTTAAAAACATGATGGACAACTTAAATAAAGTGAGTTTCTACCCAATTTACTTAAGATTATTCAGCTGCTGTACTATATTTGAGATTATATATTTGAATATAAGTGTTTTTAATACTTGGACATACATTTGTGAATCTTATTAGGAGGGAGCTGCAGTATTATCTTTGAATGAAGACCATCTTCCAGTCATTGGTAAGTTGTTTATTTTGTTTTAGCACTGTAAAGATAGCAAGTGTATGGAGCTGTAAGAAAGTATGCTTTCAATTTTCATGTTTTATCTTTGTTAAATAGTTTTTTGATAGTGACTAATAAATGAAATAAATTTTGAATGTTTTTTGTAAATAATAGATTTTTATGTGATGAATTTCAAATATAACAGTGTATTAGTGACGAGTATTGTGTGGTTTTATTGTTATGTCCATGTCTTGCTTTATCACAAAGTATTGTGTAGTAAGGCTGTTGTACAGATACTGTAACTTCTTCAGATTTTTCAAAAACATTAATTTCTTTCCCCACAATCCTTAAAATCTGAAATATTGGTTTTTTGTAAAGGAAAAACAATTTTTTTTTGAAGGCTTAGTATCAAAGAACAAGTTTTATAGGAAAGAGCCAGTTAGTTATTTGTAACCACCCCAATACAAGATACTATAATGATGTATTTTAACTGAGAACTCTTAAGCTGTAACACATATTTTTGAAAAGGATGTTTAAACTTCATAAAGGCTGCAGAATGATGACCAAAACATTTTTCTTTTAAAATATAAGTATAGGTATTTTTAATCATAGTAAGAGGTATAGCATATTCATGAAAAAAAATTGTGGAATTTGTTGGAAATATTTATATAAAACATGCAATTAAATTTTTAGTTTTTATCTTTGAAATAAATACAATATACTTTTTAAATGATAGGATTTTTATTTTAACTTAAATGATATGTTGTCAAGGTTGCTAAATATTAAAATTGACTTTATATACTGTGCTATTTTTTCAATACTAGTACTGTTTTAATTTATTGATTGTTAATTTTTTTTGAATTAAAGACTTTTGTTAAAAAAGTTGAATGTTTTGTTTTTTAAATGATAATATATTTTCTATTAATAACCTAATTAGGTTATTTACAGTAGCTCTCACATTTATGAATGACCATGTAGTACAGTTCTGCACAACAAATGAATGTTTTTTTTGTGACACTTGGACAATAATACTTATTACAACTGATATATTTTCATATGTTAGTTAAAGTTACACATATCATTAGTTTTATGCAACTGAGATATAATTTATATGCATAACTCATAATGAAAATTATTAAGCTAGTTTTTTGTCATGTATTTTGGATGTTAGGAAGGCAGGCTTTATATATATGCTTCAAAATAAATATAAAAAAAAAGATGTGATGAAAATTGGTGGCAAGAAATAAGGAAAAAGAGATAGAGATTGGTTTTACCAGTGTTTTATTTATATTTATATGATTGTATTTACTTTGAAGCTTGGAGTCAGTAAATGTTTGTGACATTGGGAGTAATTAAAATTGTACTCTTGCAACATCAGATTGATTTTTTTACAATTCCAATTGTTTGTAGGAGTTAGGGTTATATTACGAAGTTAGTATTTTATAATAGTTTGAAAAAAAATTGCAATTTCAAATGATACTACATATACTTTTTCATATATCGTGTAGCACCAGTGGGAAAAAGGAATGAAGAAAAAGAGGACATGCAAAAAATGTCACCAGGTTATAATGCCAATTACAATGCAAAACTGGAGGGTAAGAAGTTTTCTGCTAAATATTTTCTAAATATTTTGAAATAAATTATTTTGTAGCGATTTACTCTTTACAATTAATAAAATTATTTTAAATGTTTTATGTTGTTGTAACTCCCAGATTTTTTTATTGTTTTAATATTTGCGTGAGGTTTACTGTTTTGTTTTCTCATTAGGAATCAAAGTATTATACATTAAACTTTGTTTTCTCTAGTACTAAAAAATATAGAAAAAGAACCACTACCTTTTAACCATAATGAATTGTACAGCAAGTAGTTCTTCACTGGATACCCATTAGTACTAAAATGTCTAAACCTATTCCTATAATTGGCTGGGGCTTTCTCCTATAATCTAGCTAATTGAAGGCCAGACTTGGTGGACAGTTTGAGTTTAAGAGTTCTACTGTATACTGACCTATGTTGATTAGGCTTCTGCACTAAGCTTGTCATTAATATGGTGAACTCTGTGGAGCTAGGGTCTCCATGTTGACTAAATTGCAAATGAAGAAGTGTTGAGTAGGGAAAACTTGGTAAGCATGACTGCACTTCTCAGACAAAGATGCTTTCTTTGCCTTCGCCATGTACAAAGAACGCCTGATGGTTGCATTCCAAAAGATATACTATATGACATGCTGTCAAGTGTTTGTAGGCTTTTGGTTGTTCATGCCAATCCAGAATAGGCTTTTACAATCACTAAAGGAAGCATGCTGTAAATTAAAACTCCACTATCTCAACCAAATGAAGGATGCCATAAAGTTTTGTAATCTCAGACTAGCTAAAAGTGTATTTTTTTGGTTGGCCTCACTTAAAGTTTTATTATCTGTGCATTATAAATATAGGTTTTTAATTGCCAATTTAAAAAAAATAATATTTTTTGGAAATATTTTAACTTTAATGAGATATAATGTTTTGAAATATATTGGTTTTATTTGAGGTGTCAGAAGGAAGGAGTGAACACCAGTTCTTATATAAAAAACTTCATGCTAACAGTGTCTTTCATTTCTAACATGTTGACTTGTGTTCATTTTGCATCTGTTTTCAAGCATGTCGACCCAACTAGTACAATAGAAATGAAGAAACAGTTTTCATTTGGTCTGTAGGCCCTAGAAAAATAAAAAAAGGGAGCAAATTGGGCATTGGGATCATGTATGTAAATAGATTTTAAAAAATTCAAACAAACCTTAAATTGAATTTAAGTTTAGATATTAGTTCACTTGGTAACTAGAAAGAGAGTAAATACTTAAATCCAGATCTATCAAATGATACTAAACTATAATGCCATATTTGGTTTGTTGCATTGTTAATTTAAAATCAGTTCTTAGCAATTTGGAACTTTAATTCATATAAAACATTCACAAAACCTTTATTAATTCAATAGGAAATGAACACAAAAGCTAGTGTACTTGAGGAGTTTGAGGACACTTTTTCATTATTTTACTTTAAATACATAAAATAACCATTCATGAACATGTTAACTACCCATTAGAGTTTGTATTTTAATCACAGTATATTAAAAAATATTGTTAATAGCTATAGTAAACTTTATACTGTTGAAAGGTAAGTAACCAGAACATAATGTTTAGGTAATTCCAAAACATACTTACCTTCACTCACACTACAGCTATTATTCAACTGTTAGGGTTTCCTTCCTTTGCCCATCTAAGCATTGGTCTGATTTTTTCTTGCTTGCCCCAGTCTTTTATTCCCCATTAATTGCTCTTGGCAATATCTGTCTCATGACACTCTCCACCTATGTCAGTGCACCCTTTATCCTGGTACTGTATATATGCATCTCATTCAGATAATATTATCACTTTTTCTCGACAAATCGTTTACAAACGGGTTTCTCTGTGCTACAACCATTAAAGATAGTTTAAGCATTTGTGTTACCTAGTTGATTTAAAAAAAAATTTTTTGGCAAACTGATATACGGCATGAATTCTCTGATTCGTGTTTCCGGCATGGAGGGAAATCAAGTCTCTCCTATCTCACCTCTGATATCTAGCATTGCTCAACAGTCTGCGGGAGTCACTCTCAATTGAGGAGTGTCCTTGAACTTATTCTTAGTGAGATGGAGACATAATTGTTCCGATGGTGTTTCTCCAGAGGACTCTGAGGCTGCACTTGCAGACGATCTTGGATATTCTGAAGAGAATTTAGATTTGCTTTTTCCAATATCTTCCTTTATTCTGTTGGCTTCTTAGGAGGCCAAATTGGGATCAGCTGCTTCTGACTCCTTTTCTTCAGCTGGTAAATTGAGTGTGTGATGTTTTGTGGCTTTCCCTGGTTACTGTTGAGTCTGTGCCTTCCTTGATGGCTGAAAGGTCTAAGTTGGGACCATTGTTAGCATCTATTGATTCAAATGTCAGCTAGTCTCTTGGCTGGAATATTGGGTGTCCTTTTCAATACGTATCTCAGTTGGGCTCAGCTGACTCCCATCTAGCTCTATGCTATGGAACATGCAGTCCAACTCTTACTCACCTCTACTTCTCCCACTGTGCAGATGGCTCTCTCTCTCTCTCTTTTGGGGATGTAAGCATCACTCGAATCCCTCATTCCTTTGGGATGAGCGCACATGAGATCCTTTCAGTGGTCTGTACGTGACCAATGGATCATGAACAGCGATTCACTGGATTCTACAGTCTCCTTATTCAAATTCAACATCTTTGATCTCGAGTGGTGGTTAGATCAGAAAAATACTATGATAGGTGTTCTGCTGCTGCCACCTCATCCAGAGATCCATCTCTTCACAGATGCCTTGCTTCAGGGATGGGGGTACATATCAAATTGTCAGGAATTTCAGGACCTATGAACAGACAACAAGGCTTCCCTACACAATGTTTCAGAACTTCTTGATGTTCAAAGGGTGATGTCTCAAGGTCTGGACTTATTAATGGAAAAAATCATCATGCTTCACTTCAACAATTCCACGGTGGCATCTTACATATTTTGTCAAAGGGGCACTTGGTCCAGGTCTTGTTATTTTCGAACCTTGGATCTTCTTTATTGGGCACACTCCCCTTGCGTCATCCTACTAGCTTGCCATGTTTTAGGGATGATGAATTTGGTGGCAGATCAATTGTCTCAACCCAATTGGAATTTTCTGACAGAATGGATGCTGCTTTGCATGGTTTTCTGTGAAGTTGCTCTTGGTTCGGGACACTAAATCCGAACCAGCAACACATGCAGGCCAGCAGCAACAATAAATAAACCTTAAGGGAAAGATGATACATGGTACATGACGCTAAGGACTCAAATGATGTTGAAAAAGAGCATGTAATACCACCTTAATATCCCATTTAGGTAGCTGAAATGGTCGTTTGGGACAAAGGACCAGAAATGAATTGAGGAGGGTGGAGAGTACTGGGGTCTCAAATAATTTTTGTCTTGAGTATCTAAAGGTAGTCAATAAGGTATATAAGTTGACTGTGGAAGATGCAAAACCATTGTCAAAGAGCCAGGTCAAAAAAATTTATGGTTGGCACTTCTGGATGAAATGAGTTCAACCTCCTCGCGATACAACATTGTTGACATGTGTGCCATTACCGTGGATTAATGTCCATCATGGAACTACTCAAAGACTGAGACAGATGCAAAGCAACCTTAAAATTCAAACCCTGATGCTGTGCAAAGGACCACATAATCTCCATGGATGAAGCTTGAGCTTCAAGATGGCTGGGTGTACGATGTCGGATCATGGCTGCCTCAGAGATGGCCCAAGAGAAAGAGGTGGGCACTCATGAAGGTACTGCAGAAGTAGAAACCAGGGTTGAACAATTCATAGCTAGTACTTTGGGTAACATATGAATTGGTGGGAAGGCATACAGGTGCAATACCATCCAGTACTGACTGAATGCATCTATTGCCAATGCCTAAGGGTGAGGTACAGAAGACCAAAATGCCAGTAGTTCGGTGTTTCAATGAGTGGCAAACACATCAATCATCGTTTTCACTGCATGCACAGGATGCTTTATAATTCTACCTAAGTTCTCCTATACCCAGACAGGTCCTTCTTACCTAAGCCAGAGAAGGTGATAAATCCTTTTCACCGATTCATCTGACTGCTGTTTCTCATCTTTATGACCGATCAGGTCCCGATCGTTTATCATGTCCAGTGAGGGCCGTGAATTGTTATGTTGCCCACACTAACGCTGTTAGAGGTGCTCAACAATGACTTTTTCTTCATTGGGATCCTTCAGTTTCCCAGGATTTATCCCCAGCTACTTTGTTGAGGTGTGTAAGAAAATTGATCTATATCTCTTATTCTAGGCACATTTTGAAGGTGAGGAGACTTCTGCAAGTCACATCTCATCAGATTTGTCACATTTATATGTCCTTAGCAGCCTGGTTGAATTGCCCACTGGTGGACATTGTGTGGGCTGGTATGTGGACCTCCTCCAATGCTTTTATCTCACATTATTTGCATGACCTGGCAGTATCTTCCTTTGAGGGTTTTTGACTACCCCTGTAGCTATCTTAATTAACTACACCAGTAGACTATAAGGAGGGGTGAGTATTTTCATTACTAATATTGTCTCTTCTTTACATTCCAGGGTCCCTTATCTCTTTTTCACAGAATCACACTCTGTGGCGAGTGTTGCCCAGTTAGGTGTGCTTTTATCAAATCAATTCCATACTACCAACCATTAACACAATGTATTTTATCTAGGTTTCAACAGGCTCTGTAGAAATGAGGTGTTCCATTAGACTGCCTAGAGGCAGACCAGGTGATATTACTGTAATATTCTGGACCACCACTCATGTACTATCATGAGTAAAGCATAAGGGGATCCTGCCCATCCCTGCTGATCATAGGATTGAAAAATCAAGGCATTGGTTCGCTTTTTAAAATTTAGGAAACTTGGTTCACCTATTGCACTACTTCCAGAGCATTGCTCCTCAGGACTCCCCATTGCGTATTACTACCACCTCCATATTCTACTAGTGGAGCTAGGGAGTCTTTACCACACCCAGTTTCTAGTCACTGGGGTGATGGACAGAGGTTATTCCTCCAGAGTGTTCAAGTGAATTTCCTACTGAGAAGAGAGTGAAATTGGGGGCTCTCCTACCCAGTACCTTGGATTTTTTTTTCCCCAGATATCGGTATACTAGTTCAGGTTTGATGCTCGGCTGTCTAGTTGGGTTGAGTGTGGCCATTCTTTTTAATCAGTATTGGTTCAGTACATTGTTCATGGAAGATGGTACATTGTCTTCTTGTATTTCCAAACACAGGGTGGTTCCTTCCTGGTTCTTTGGTTGAGCACAGTTTGTTCCACGTCCTCCCCATAATTCCGGGGACAATTGGAATTTACCTTGCCCACATGGTCAGGGAGTGAAGATGAGGGTTCATATTTCCAGACTGAATGAGTTCTGTTTCATCACGTTGAATATGGCACGAGAAGAGGGTTTGTCCACTTCAGTGTTGTTTACCTTCTCATCATGATTCTGATGGCTTGGAATGCATCACTCTGTAGGTACAGGATGGGATCCACTCAGAAGTATAGATATTGGGGTCCAAATGCTCTAGCCACCAATGTGGGATTTAGAGACCATGGCCCTATAATTCTAACCCCAAGCAGTGGAACTTCGGCTGTCTGGTTGGAGCCTGGCCAATAGTGATGATGGATCATACCAAATTCCACCCACATTACATGAATTATGTTTTGGGTGAAAAGCACACTTGTTCTGGATGTAGTGTGGTTCCCCCAACAGGATGCTAGTTTTCTGTTGGCATGCCCATGATCTATGCAGTCACATTCTGTATGGATAATGCCCTCACCAGCCCCTTTACCTTATCAGTGTGGTATTGTGGATGTAGTGTGAGGGGAGGTAAGTATGTTTTGGAAATTAACATTTTCTTAAACCGAAAATATATTTCCAATAATACTTACCTCCTCTAACATTCTCCCGCCCTTCCTCCCCACTGAGAGCCAGTGTTAGAGACTGCAGAGTGGGTCAGTCTTTAAAAAATGATAACATTATCTGAATGAGGTGCTTATATGCAATATCAAGATAGAGGGTGCATTGACATAGATGGAGAGTGTCACGAGACAGATATTGCCATGGGCAATTAAGTGTAGTCGAGTCATAACTGTAGTGTGAGAGGAGGTAAGTATTATTGGAAATATATTTTGGCTTAAGAAAATGTTAAGTTACTCTATTAATAATGTAATAATGTTAATCAGAGATGTACAACATCAGATCTGAATTGTGTTATTTTATAATTAAAGAAGTATTCATCATATATTCATTATTATTGTTACTAATAGTGTTAGAAAAAAAAGATAAATCTTTCTCCCAATTTCTCTAAAAGAATGACAAATAAACAACAAAATAGGGAATTTCTTTGAGTATATTTATGCACAGAAATAAATTAATTCAGGAAAAAAAAGGGGAATTCACATATCCAAACTCATGTAAGTTTGCAGTAACAAAAGTATTTTGACACACATTTATATGTTATACCATGTTAACTAACCTGTAATTAAAACAGTAAAATAAACTTATATGGCTAAGAAACCACAAAGTAAAGTGAGAATTACCACAACATAAAAGTTGAATGTTATGTATGTAATTGTTATTATTGATTGATAAAAAAGCAAAAGTTAGTATGTTACAATTATGTTCTATTTATAATAATTTATTTAACTGGTATGTTTAAAATATTTATATATTATTATTCTGCTGAAATTTAAATTTTCCTTCAACATATCTTTTACTATTTAGTATCATACTATTTCTCATTGTAAAATATGCTTTATGATGTTTTATCTAGGAAATTGTCAAGGCATTCAACATCACCAGGCCACTAATTCCACCTCGAAATGAGTCTGTGACTTAAAAAAAAAAGAATTCAACAGCTTTCAATTGCTTCTTGATAGCCAGCACTTATTGGAAATTCATAAGACTTGTCTCCAGAGAAATGGTTTTTCTTAGGCCTTTTTATAAATAACTTGAGTCATACTTAGAAGTCCATTTTTCATGTGATGCATTCCATTCTTCATCTGCTTTTCTATATTCTGAACAGCTCATCATCTGAATGCAAATATTATTAAGATGCCATTGTTAAAAAAAATTCTTTCAATTTTAGTATTTTAAAATAATTCCTTTAAAACATCTATATGGAAATGTAATGAGTGTTAAAATATTGGTACATTTTATTTGTACTCTGTATAGATTTGACTTGTATGAAATTTTAGCACTGTCTCTAATTTATTTCAAATAATGATGTTTTATTTTGCATGTAGTTTTTAGGTGACAGAAAGTTTATTTGGGTAACATTACATTTAACTAAAATATTTGTTGAAGAAATATGAACCAAGTTTTTCACCTTTAGTTTTATTGAGTTATATGCAAACTTTGGAAATAAAGAAAAGTTAAGAGAGTATAAAATTATTAGTTTTATTTGTATGTAGAGTTTTAGAATATAATTTATTTGTAAGCAACAGTCAATCTGTTCTGTTAAGATTTGTAGCTAGTAAGGTTATTAATTTTATACTTCAGGTTGACAGTGATACTAAACTTCATTGGCAAAGTTTAAAAAGCAATTAATGTTAAATTTACATTCTTTTCTCTTACATATATGTTCATTATCATTTACTATCACATTCCTAGCTTTTTACATTATACTGTGTCACTGACCAGTTATCTTTGCTTTTCAAGTATTATAGTGGTTCACCAGAGAAAAATAAAAAATGGACTTTAAGCAATCCTAATCAAGGGTAATATGTTCTACTCTGTAATATGTTTGATTTAAACTTTATATACACCTAATGTATTCATTTTGAGTTAGATATCTGGAGCTATACCTATCAACAATAAGCAGTTACATCAATAAAAAAAAACTATTTAAAATGTTCAAGAGTTTTCTGGAAGATGGTCCATTTGCCATCCTAGTGAAGCAATTATGAATTGTGAATATTTTGTATTGTGTGATTGTGTTCCTATTTAAAGTACAATAGAAGTAGAAATCCGCTGAAAATAAAGCAACAAATCACCGCTTGTGTCATTAGACTGTTTATGTGACACTGTAATACGATCTTCTTAAGAGAACGCGCACTGTAATAAGCCAACTTGACCTTTGCTCCAAGAACACGATGTGAAATTTACCAGCTTATGTATCCTACAGTGTTTACAATAAGAACTCCCTAGAGTAATAATATTGCACTTTTAATCCATGAGAGCATTTATTATAGTATATTGTTTGGAGCAGATCCAATAAACATCGCAATTGTTTAAATACTGGTCATCCTTCTGTGATGTTTGTAATTTAGCTATATACCGTACAGGCATACAAAGATAACTGCTCGATTTATCCAGTGTCCCTATAGTATAGAGAACGAGACTAAAGACACTGCACTTAATCCGGAATATCAAGGTGCATGTTATTGCAAGATATAGTTTGGTTACAAATAGCAGAAAATATAAAGAGACTGAAAAGGTCTGCCCTTAATGGTGCTGCCCATTAATTAAGATTCTACTAGATTTTAGATGGTGTTTTCGTACACATCTGATTCGAAATTCATAATAGGCTAATTAAGAGCAATGTGAGGAAGAACATCTAAACTCAAGTGTGATTTTAATCAGCATTGTTAGGCCTACAGTTTGGTTGTGGACAAGTTTTGTTCTAGAAATTGTAGAGAAATTATGTCACAATACTATCAGTTCCATCAAAACCCACTCATTGACGTGAGGATCACGCATCTGGACATATTGTGGTCCGGCATGGCCAGGTGGTTAAGGTGCTTGACTAGCAATCTGCAGGTCGCGGGTTCGAATCCCTTACCCACCAAACATGCTTGCCCTTTCAGCTGTGGGGGCATTATAATGTGACAGTCAATCCCACTATTCGTTGGTAAAAGAGTAGCTCAAGAGTTGGCGGTGGGTGATGACGACTAGCTGTCTTACACTGCTAAATTAGGGATGGCTACCGCAGATAGCCCTCGTGTAGCTTTGTGCGAAATTCAAAACAAACAAACTGGACATATTCCCATGCACACACACTCATTAGTAACCAAATTTCGCATTTTGGTAAAATTAGCAGCTTTCTGTAATGAATTATGGGCAGTTGACTGGTTGGATCCGGTTAAATTTAGCGGCATGTTGATATGGGAAATGCACCATATTTCTTCATTGAATAAAACATTTTCTGGGGGGAGTGACCCCCCTCCTGCTCTAAAATTTTACTTATTTTAAAAGTCACTCAGATACCCAAAAGTTGGCAGTCCTGATACTATATGCATCATTCAATAGATAAACACAAAGCTATTGTAAAATGCTAGCCTATAAGGCCTAACAAATGTAATGAAATCTCGCTTGATTGCAAATGTGTTTTTACCAAACTCCTTTTACTTTGTCTGTTACTAACCTAAAACAATAGGAGAGACATCGGGACGAGGGTGCTGTAGCACTCCCACTTTTACATATTTGGCTTGTACAGCAACTGTAAATTATATTAATTTTCTGGGGGGGGGTCATGCCCCCAGATCCCCTAGATTGAGCTGCTTTGAGCAGCTCCATATACTCTCATTCTGTCATTCTAAGATCTGCATGTCTATCCAAGCACCCCTACTTTGCAACTCCTTCCAACATCGCTGAATGGGTTCTTAAAAGTGGCATTTCAGTTCTACTTTTGTCTGTTGTAATACAGTGATCGGGAAATATTTCGATCAATAAATCTGATTTTATCTTCTTTGTTGGAATGATTGTGGTTCCATAGCGAAAGAAAAAAAACTATTATATAAAACTTGTAAACTGAACTCACTGGAGAGGAAGAAATCTATGGTTGTGAAAAATGTGTTCAACTACCAAAGGTTATTTTGAAGCCACTGTTGCATATATAATAAGGATAGAGATAACAAAAATGTTTAACTAAACAAGATTCTTAGATTGTTCGTTCTCATGATTGTTGTCAGATGATAAATTAGATTAAATATGTGGTAAGAAGCAGCAGCAAGAATTTAAAATTACAAAGATTATAGAAAACATTGCATATATATGATAATTGTAAATTATTTTTTAAACTGCATTTGTTTCTTTTTATCACAGTTTTCATAGTCAGGCCATTGTAGATTTTTTTGGGGCTTGAAAGCTGCAACGGGTTAACATGTTAGCGCCTTTAAATGGAAATTATAGGTTAATAAAAATAAAAGATATACAATTTAGAGTATTTATAGAATATATGTGATTTTTGCTATCCAGATGCTACCATTTTTTTTCTGAAATAGTTTGTTTGTAAGTAAGCACAAAGCTGCAGTGGGCTATCAGTGCTCTGCCCACCACGGGTATCGAAACCCGGTTTCTAGCGTTGTAAGTCCGCAGATATACCGCTGTGCCACTGGGGGGCTTCTGAAATGGGGCCAAACGAATAATATCTGAATGAATTGTGTATCACAAACTCATTTTGAAGAAAATATGAACAAGTTAGAAGCAACAGAATTTAATAAGTGAGATGATAAATGTTGCTCAAAATGTGTTCATAATTAAAAAAATTGTGTTAATCCTCATTATTCAAATTTAAACACAGTGGTTAGGTTTGCTTTTACAATGTAACTTTTGTTAAACATTAGAAAAATTTCTTCCGTATTTCCAGTGTGATGGTCATGGTATTTCATTGGGAATACCACATTTACGCGGCTGTTAATTCAATAATTTAAAATCTAAAACATAAATATTTAAAGAAGTTTTCTAACTCTTGAACAATCTTCCTGTATCAACTTTAAACAATCCTCTTTTATAAGTTGATTTTTAAGTCATTATTGAGCAATTTTTGGCGAATAACTGTCAACGTTTTACGCACATGTACTGCTGTCATCTGATTCAGCGTATTTCACGGAAACTTCCTAATATAGTCATTCACAAAAACAAAAAGCAAAAGTTTCAGTGAAAAGATTATTCCTGTGATACATGTGAATGTATTCATTATTAATGTTGCCAGATTTTGTTTCTACATACACAATATTTACATGTACAAACTAGGTAAGTCTAATAAATTTTTCTTATGATCTAAGAAAAAATATGAAATAAATATTTAAATTGCAATTTATTGTACTAAGTAAGTCTTTACATTAAAAACATAATTGTGATATGCTATTAAATCATAATACGCGAGAACACAATGTTTAGTCTAAGACATTAAGTGTTTATATGACCAATGAAATAGGATTAACAGATAATTTATTTGCCTCTTATAGCTTTTTACCCTATGCATACCAGAGGCAATCCATAGTCTCCCCTAACACCTCCCTCTCAAAAAAGTGTTGCCTTATGATGCTTAAAAAGCGAATTTTGTCAATGACCCCTGCCCTTTTATTGTTCTTTGCACGTTATTGTAACCTTTCAACATTGAAAGTACACCTAAAACAATAGAGATTAACCATTCAGCTAATAAATAATTAAATATTGTTTGCTTGTTTGTTTTTAGAACAAAACCACATTGTACTATCTACTGGGTCCACTACGGGGAAATTGAACCCCGGATTTTAGTGCTGTAAGTCCGTAAACTTACCGATGTCCCATCAGGGAACAATGAAATAAATTCATTATTGTACTTTTACTAGTGGCTTTGGTGTAATTTAAAAAATGTGAGTGGTAACAATCAGAAAACCAAGTACTTTTATTATCAGTGGTAAGTATTTAGTAAATAAGTAAGTTAGGGGATATTTATACACAGTTTTACACAAAAGCATATTGTTGTAGCGTGCTCTATCGTTTGGCGGGTTCTATCGGATTACTTTGTAAAAATAATTCCTAATACTATAAGAAATTAATTTATTTCTTCAATCAGTATATAAGATTTTTTATAACTACGTTTACTTGTAAACCTAACGTCAAATATAACGGTTCAAATAGCGTTTAACCTCTATAAACTAACAATATAAGCAGAAACTTATATATTCTTAATAAATTGTTTTTTTCGTAAATGTAGAAAAATGATAATTTCAGACACAAAAAAATCTTTGTGTGCCTTTCATATTAAAGCTTACATCTTTTTAGACATGTCTTTTAATGGTTATGGACAATTTTTATGACTGAAAAAAGGCACTTTATGGACATGTTACGTATTACAATTTCGAAAGGTCTGAAACTGAGTTAACTGATAATTTAAATTTAGTAGTTAAATATATGCCGATATACCCTCAATTTATGATATTTGCCAACAAGATTGATATACACAGTTTTCTTTTTTACTACAAATACATTTTAATATACACACAACAGTACAATTTACAATAACAGTTATTAGAAATAGTTATTACACACAATGATTTATATACAAAAGTTTTACAAACTTACAAGTAATATAAAGTCTTCTTTCTAGTCTGGAACTTCCTTAATATCTCATCGAGGGTTTACGATGAGCGAATTAATTACGAGTTGATGTAGGTACTCGCTTAATGGGGAACTAGATAGTTTTGTCCTTCGTTATTCACCAGCCACACACGCCGAGTCTTCCACCGTGAAGTTATATAATGTTTTCGTAAAAATACTAATGTACGATGAGAATCCACTGAAGTTAAATGATTTGTAATGTTCGAACTTTGTAAATGATCCTGGTCAAATATCCGAAGTTTTCCGATTGATAAGCATTATAACATTCACAGTTATAGCTTCCGAAGTTTATAGCAAACTAATAACAGATAGTCTTTTTTTTTGGCCACGTCCCGTTGGTTATATTTATAGGCGTGCGGAGAGTTTCTAGAAAATTCAGATTACGTAACAATACAAAGCTACACTAACGTTTACGTACACGCATGTATTGTTGATTCTTACACTCGAGAATCTTTTACAACTTTAGAGAATAGGCGGGAGTTTCGCAATACACATTTAACTATAATTTATGTACACGTGTAAATATCAATTTAATTCAAGCAAACATCGATATTAAAATAAGTATATAATAATAAATCCGTCACGACTCCCTCCTTAGAGAATTAAAAATTGGCGTTAGAGAATTTTTAACTAAGATATCATATATATACATTGGCAACAATACATTATTCAAAGGATTACAAAACTTCAATAATAATTACAGTGTAGAACACAACCAATACAAATAACCTTATGATCTTAAAATTGCATAGTACATGAAAATACATCATCACAAATGGTATCAACCTTATGACATGGATTATCTTCAAACCATATTCTCATAGTGATAAGCTGCAATTTAACAGTCTTTTCTTTCTTCTCTTTTCTTTCTTTTTTATTAGATATCCCTTGGGTAACAATACTAAAACCATGTCCTCAGGACGGAACTTACGTTCTTCAAAACCTGGGATAGGTTTCAAAGGAGCAACAGGAATTTTCTGGTTAGATTTTCTGACTTACTGACAGATATGACAAGTTTTGCAAAACTGAGAAACGTCTTGCCTAATTTTTGGCCAAAAGAAATGTCTCATGATTTTGTCTTGGCTATTGTTTATCAAATCATTGTTCCCAAGGCATATCGTTCTGAAATATTGAAAGTTGACCATGAACTCCTCATGGAAGGTCGTTTAATTGTCAACAAGACATGTGTCCTCGGAAGCTGGCACATCTGGTGGTCTCCATTTTCTCATAAGCACACCATTTTTGAAAAATTAACCAGTTGGAACTTTCTCAAATTCATCTTATGGGAGTGCATATTTAAATAATGAAGAGATCTGCAGATCTTTTTCTTGCTCAGCGATCAGGTTACTTTTAGTAAATGGAACTTCACTAGGTGAATCAGATCTTTCACGTCCACAACTGTCACTCATCGAGGTATTGTCAGTAGGACAATCATCCACAAGATCCCGTCGGATCCAAAAAATGTTTGAGACAAATGTATAATATCGTCCTCTGAATCTATGTTTAGCATTACTTTTGGGCTTGATTTTTTAGCCTGAGCTTGAGTCACAGCAAACGAGGGAACACATCGGGATTCTACTCAACGACAACATCATCCTTAGATGAAACAATGATTGGCTCACTAACCATTTTAGGTTCGGCCACAACTTTTCCCCAGACAAACAACTATGCACCCTTAATTGGCAGAGTAGGTCTTACTCCAACCACAACTGGTCCTGAAACTATGTCTGATGCTAAATAAATGTTATGAAGAGGAACATTAACAAAGCCACCCTCGATACCCTAAGCAATAACAGACTCACCAGTGTCAGAACTCGAATCTAAAGGCAATTGACCTTCTAACACCAATGATTGAGTCGCCACAGTATCACGTAGAATACGTATGGATATGGGATTGCCAGTGTCATGTGTCAACGACACAGAACAAACAGACACAAAAGGTCTAAATTCCTCCTTGATTACACCAGCCTTTATATCAGTGGCCAAATCAATAACATCGGCTGATCTGGTGAAACTACGTTCATATGTAGACAAAAACGCACTGGGTGTTGCATCCTTTTTTTTATTCTTCAAACACCAACAATTGAACATAACATGACCAGGTTTTTTACAAAAATGGCAGACAGGCTTTGATGATGTTTTAACCCGACCAGTTATTCACCAGTCACACGTGCGGAGTTTTCCACCACGAAGTTATATTATGTTTTCGTAAAAATACTAATGTCCAAA
>NW_013666155.1:339805-342635 GCF_000517525.1 Limulus polyphemus
TGTATAAGTTATGAACACTTGTAAATATAAATTTAATTCAAGCAAACATCCATATTAAAATAAATATATAATAATAAATCCTCACAGACATAAGAGCAGAAAGGCAGAGATACGAACTCCCACCCGTCGTGTACGTCACTGGAAGGATTACGTAATTTTTAAGTTAATAATTAAGTTCTTTAGATTTTTTTATTTTTAGAAGTACATAGAGGTAGCTACTATTGCATTCAAAAATTTAGTTAATAGTCAACCTCTTTAATATTTAAATTTCCTTAATATTATTTATTCCATTTTATATCTTTTCCCAACATTTTAACGTTATATTTAACGTTTTGTACACATTCAGTTGTATTTTCGTTATCTGCTTTTCTATATATTACTTCGTGTAGAGGATCTAAATGTGAATTTTTTGTTTTCTCTTTAAATTGTGAGGTAATTAAAAAAACATCTTCGGATACAAATATCCGAAGTTGAATAAATGTGTTATTTTATATTATTTTGCAACTTTATTAACGAGGTGTGTAGAACACCAAACGTTTGCCAATTATGATCGCTAGATTCCTATTGTTTTTCACCGCTTCGATTATGCTGCTGCAGCAGTGTCTTTTTGCCACCTTTCATTAATCTTTACTCTACAGGAGAAATTTGTTTTTTGAAGGTAAAAGGAAATGAGTGGCGATACCATTCTGGACGTGAGAGGCCAAATCCCTCAGAAATTATTATTTTTCTATCCTTACAATGGAAAATGTTTGTTTGTTTGTAGTTAAGCGCAAAGCTACACAAAGGGCTATCTGTGCTCTGCCCACCACGGGTATCGAAAATCGGTTTCTAGCGTAGTCATTCCACAGACATCCCGCTGTGCCACTGGGGGTCAATGATATTCGAGGCTGTTTTCACACATTTGAAATACGGACGTATTTTAGGAGTTAGGGTTGCACCTACTACACCTACTTGTCTATATGTATGGACTATATTTAAAGAATTTCTAACCGCTCGTTTTCATTTCTTTACATAACAGTTAACATTTGAAAGTTGCAAAACTAACGGTACCCTTGATTCATCACAAACAGATTAACATATAGTCTTTCCTTGACTACAATTCCAACCATTTCTTCTGTGCAATAAACGAAAACAAAAATCATATGGCCATTTTACGCGTTTACAACAATTACATAGCTTCGATACGTTCTCGGTTGTTTGTTAGTTTCGTTTGGCTTCTTTCACTCACTCTCTCAAACATATCATGAACCACGATAGTGGTTCATAATAAGGATCGTACAAAACTCTAATATAATATTCGGGCAAAAAACACCTTAAAAAACAGACTTATTCTTGAGACAACACTCAAACCTTCCTTTTCAATAGTTAAGACTACCCAAACATTGATAATAAGCAAAATAAGTGATTTCAGGATTGTTAGACAAAATCAAAATTTGCCCATTTATTCATATTATTGTTTCACAAGCCTGCAGCAAAATCAGCTTGGTATTTTGCACCAAAACATAAACAGATATGCTATATGAAACGCTGCGATTGTCCATGACCTATTTAAAAGTTGATTTACGTGGTATAAAATACTTAATAGATATGTTGTTGTTCTGATCGGCTGCCTTTGTACTCGACGGTTGCTAAACGCGTGTTTGCATGAAACCCCAGGCACAAAGCCACCTGGCTCAGTAAATTATGGTTGGGTGGGGAAAAAAGCCAATGCAACAGTAAACTGTTGCAACTGTCTACACCTGGGGACTCTAAAAGAAGTAAACAAACTAGGCTGGAAATAGTGTCCACATTATTTTCTCAAGTACAAATCCCTATTGATAAGTACTGTAGACATGGAGTCAAAACAGGGATTTATAGCTTGAGAAGATAATGTGAACACTATTTCCAACCTAGTTCGTTTACTTCTTTTAGAGTCTCCAGTTGTAGGCTTGAAAATAAGATTTTTGCATTTTGATTCAACTTGTTTCTGTATTTTTTGACGATCCTTATTCTTACTTTTTAAATTAACAACTTTTACTAATCTTGTATATATATATAATTGGTAATTATAACTTGAAACACAAGTTTCACCTAGGTAGAACAGTGGCTCTAATTAGAGTACTGTGTGATCCCCACTGGCTCAGCAATAAATTTGAGATTATAAAGCCCAAAGTCTGGGGCTCGATCTCTGCTGTGTGCAAAGTATAGATAACTCATTGAGCCGCTTTCACGTACACAACACCAAACTGACTTGTTCATAATGCTGAAGAAGTATCAAACGTCTTTATCGCATGAAGCTATTTAACATAATAACATATCATAATGTTTTGGGACAACATGGGACCTATTGGTCCATCTCGGCTGTTCCATCCTCTTAACTAAATTAAACTAATTTAAAAAAATCTTAGAGCCAGCCCTTATCATTTATATACTTCTCAATCTTTTTTTAAACTCACTTAAATTTACTGCCTCTACAACACCCAAAAGCAACCCATTCCAAAGGCCAATCACCCTGTTAGAAAAATGAAACTGTCTTAGCTGAAAATGACTCCTACCTTGCCAAAATTTATATTTTCCCCCTAGTCCCTGTTAAATATGAAAAAAAAAGATGATGCATCAACAGTATCAATTCCCTTTACAATATTAAACACCTCAATCAGATCCTCCCTAACTTTCAAGAGAAAACAATTTGAAAGATTTCAGCCTCTCCTCGTATAACAACCCCTTCATCCCAAGAACCATTCTAAATCCTTCTTTGAACCTTTCCAACAATTCAATGTCTTTCCTAAGGTAAGGAGCCCAAGACTGTACACAATATTCCAAATGTGGCCTAACCAGTAACCTTTACAAT
>NW_013666155.1:343509-344937 GCF_000517525.1 Limulus polyphemus
ATTGTAAAGTTTCTCATTAATTTCATCAGTATCATTTCGTGGTCTGTGACAAATTTACACTAAAAGCCTTTTCCCTTTATATCCACTAATAGAAACCCAAATGGGTTTAATCTCCTTGCTATTATCTTTGATATCTTCAACTTCAACAGGATGTAACTCACATTTTACATATAAAGCCACTTCTCCCCCCTCTGTAATACTCTATCCCTAATAAATAGCCTGTAACCCTGTATTTCAAAGAGATTTCTGTCATCAAAATAATCTACAATTGTTACAGATTTTTTTTTTTTAAAAAAAAAAAGAATCGTTGAAGTCAGGCATAAATAACATGGCTTTTCAACGCAAGGAATGAGTCATCAATAACGAAAACGCATGATTCTTGTCCTTCATTATAATCTTCAAAGCGTCGGAATACCCCCCCCCCCCACAAAAACAACAACAAACAAAAACAATCACATATTATAGAAAGATACTGATGTTAGCGCTATCTTTCAAATCAAACCCAGTACATTCTACATGTATAAAAAAAAGTCTGCGTAACTTTGTTATCCATGTACGCGTCTCTATCTTTCTATCACATTTAACATCTAGCTTAGAGCATAGTACAGTAGTCAATAACGTCGCCCGTGTATTGATTGATATCAGAACTTCCATTGCAGGACTGAATTTTGCATACAGTATAAAGTAATTGTGTACTCACGTTGAAGCCTGCTTAATCTACCGCATTATTTGCATATATATGTACAATCAACTTTGTCGTTTGGAAACATGTCGCATGCTTGCCGAATGCGTTCGGGAGCACATTCATAGTGTCAAAAATAATGATATGATATACTCGTAGCCAAACACTTCATCACCGACTCAACCAAGTATTTAAAAAAGTCGAGCTACATTATGCAACCAAAGCCAAACAATCTGAAATTAACTGATTACACAGTCTTGGTATAGTCTTAAACAACAAGATACAAACAAAATCACTTATTTTCTCCTAATTTGTGTTTCCATTTTCAATTGTTTAATTAATAATTGTAAGATTATTTATAAATAGATTGCTCATTACACCAGTTCAAGCGAAGATATCTATTGACTTATGTTTATTTTATTTAACCTTATATATATAAAGAGGTATTTTAACCTCCACCGGAAGCCGTTGTGTTATTTCTCCTGAGAGGTCTCTAAATGAGAAATGGCAGTGTACAACAAATTGATTTCTCAACGTCCTGTATCTGCTTATTGGATTGTTTTACACGTGATATCTTCATTAACGTCAAAGTCAATAATAAATACCATTCGTCATGTTCGCTGTTTAGTCAAGGAAGAGTATATTATTATAATACGAGTCTAACAGTAACACGAAATAATTTCTTATAAATTAAAGGCTGTTACTTTGTATTAACTTGATTATCTATATATATATATATATATAAG
>NW_013666155.1:345789-352738 GCF_000517525.1 Limulus polyphemus
CAAGCTCAAACACGATATAATTTCAAATAAAGCTTTGTTTGATTAAATGCTTTTTTATTTCTCGCATCATAGCTTTTGTCTACTTACTGAAAAATTTGTTGAGAAAATACTGATCTATATATTTCAAATCTAAATTTTCAACGTGCAACGCCGGGTAACTCAGCTAGTAAACAATAAGAACTGTGCCTAAACTGTGCGTAGGTACAGGTTGGTCTTATTGAAACGATATATAAGATTTCGAGCTATATTAAGAAATAGGCGTTGGCCTTACTGAACAAATTAAAGTTAAATTAAATTTCACGTATTTTAATTTGCTACTTTAAAAATTAAAGGACAGGTGTAGCCATAGCAGTGTCGCCCGTCTTAACGTAACATTGAACTGTATTTATACACATATATAGTAACTGGAGAGACTACTAGCCGTTGACCTTAAGTTGTCCATACCTCTGTTACCACCGCCTTCCCCGAGGTATCGTCTCTATACTAGAGTAAAGGCATGAAATGCATAAGAGAAAAATTAGTACATTTACTGTCCAATTATCCAGGATTTTTACAAAATATTATTGACTTAGAAATAAAAACAATAGACGTGTAGCATAGGCTTAATGTCAAGGTTTCAGAACAATGTCACGAATACTTGCAATGTTGAACAGTAACATTCCGGAAGTAAGGGAGAGCCTATAAATTTTAATAACCTATCATCTGTGTTCCGTTTGTATCATAGAGTCGGTGATGATGGCAAAACCTTGTCGAAACGTTGTACACTTGCTGTTATCTTAAACTTATATTAAAGTTTTTCTTCATTACCCATTCAAGCCGTCTCCAACCATTATTATCCACCATAGTTTATAAAACCAAAGTATTTTTCTCTGTTATTATCCTATTCAGTTTGCATTTGCAAATCCATGGAATCAAGTACTAAAGTAAAATCTTGAATATATATAGTTTCACTATTAGTTCTTTTTTAAACTTATAAGCACTACGTTTTGAAAATTAGGTAGCATTTTTTTTTGTTTGTAACAGCTAATAAAACTTCAAAAAATTCTGTAAGATTGACACTGGTGAATTTTGTATTTAAAGTGGTCTGTCAATCGAGATTCCATACTAAACATTACATTTTCACTAAAACCAAACATTATATCTCACTTCAGGTCTAGGTTATTCTAATTTCCTCTTCACTATAAACTTTCTCTTTGATTTCACACTTTGCAGATGAGGGAGAAGTGAAGGAAATACTAATAGTACAGCATAATTTATTGATTACCGTGAAGCTGCATCTGGACGTTTACATTAAAAAATATTTTTAAAGATTTAATTGGCACTATATAAAAACTTGAAACAATGTATTATTTAATATATTTGTACTGACTTATTATTTCATTCCTTATTTATTTCACCATGAGAGAATAAACACATGCATGCATCATTGCCATTTTGCCAATGAATAGTTGTTTAACACTGACACTGGAAGAAAGTATTGCAGTTATAAGTTGAAAAAAGAATGTTATGATAAGTTTTATAATAGTTTGTATAATAACAAATATCTGAACTTATTATAAACTTCGTGATGCAGTGAAATGTCCGCTGCAGATGAATGAATCATTTCTGCATATAACAATCATCCACTTCTTCAATACAGTTTTATCTTGTAATGGAAACCTAGTAGAAAATGGGATGGTTATAAGTTCTAATTATTTCCAATTTGATTAATTGTTTTTAAGTACAGCAGAAATGGTACCAACAACTAAAAATGTGTCGAAGATTAACATGCTAACAGAACACTTTTTTCTCTCAGTATCAACAAACCTACAGTTTCTAAACTTATCAGTTAGGCCTGCGTCATACATTAATTTATTAATTTGTCGCAATACTTATGCCATCGGTAATTTACTAATATATACACATACTTAAATTTAAATGCAACACACAACAGTTAAGTGGTATTCTTTCAGCACTTATACTTCCCACAATATGGCGTGCGACGGGGTGTCGTGAACAACAGCAGCAGTCTCTCCAAGTCATATTATATTCTTTTATAACTAAAAGTAAAACGATAGACAATCAAATTAAGGGTAGTTTGACATAGGTATGAAGGAAGTATGAGTAATTGTTTTTGCTGCCACACCTCATCTTTAACGTTATTTGCTAAATAAACATTGCAATTACGAATAATTAATGCGATGTGGTAATAAAATGGCAATAAATTAAGCATACTCTTTACTTTGTTAGCCCCCAGTGGCACAGCGGTATGTTTGCGGACTTACTACGCTAGAAACCGGGTTTTGACATCCGTGGTGGGCAGAGCACAGATAGCCCGTTGTATAGCTTTGTGCTTAACTACAAACCCAATCTTTTTACTTTGTTAAGCAAAATTCTTAATAATATTACTATGTACTTGTGTGATAGTTATTAAGGGGAACATAATTTATGAATAGATTTAGGAATAACTTCTAAATTCCAATATCACAACTAAGATCAAAGACAACTACATTTATCCTGTGAGCGATATAACCTAGACATAGTCAGGGACGTGCATTTACATTCAAAACTAATCAATCACAATTTGCCAGAATGAAGTCTGTATAACCGTTCAGAGTGATGATTTCACACCTGACTTCCCGATATACAGAGATGTCATGGTACCTCTTGTATAAACTATATTGCACATAACCAAACATCATTCTGCCTTGAAGGAGCTCAGCTGACTACCAATCTTTTGATGTAAGTTGACTGTTGCACTTCAAGTCAGTGGTCAGACACAGTTTTGCCTTTGTTAGATTCCTGGAACTAGAGGAATGACAGACATAACTTGCCAACAACTCTTCTGCATCTGAAGAGCAGTTAGGTAGAATGAATAATTTTGGTACATGATCAATTCACTTTAAAGCAACCCATAAGCACATAACCAAAGCACATGTTTTGGATATCCCTTCTGAGCAATGTCTTAGCAGAAGTTGTGGCGTAAATATCATGGGAAGGTCTGGGAAGCCATGCCTACTCACTAACATCCAGTGGGGCTGTATCACACTGCTAAGATATGCTGCTGGCCGACCTTCCCTTGGTAGAACACGAGCTCAACGGGGCACTTCAGGAGGGTAGTATGGATGAGGTACAGTCATGACCGTTGTCACTGCAAGATTATTTTCCTCCTGTGACCGTTTCAAAGTTACAACTTCCAATTTGATTGCTACAGATATTGCCTTCATACGGACGAGAATGTTTCTCACACCCATGCGATGCTACATCATCTTGCTTGATAAGTAGTCAACAAACTTGTCAGTGAGAATATACTCACAACATGATGACACCGTAGTGAGATATACTTCCCATATAGAAGGTACAGATCATCTGCATAATAAGCTGGGATATTAGTGGGACCAACGTTTTGAGCCTTGGAATCAGTCCAACGCATATTTCTGTCTTCCAGTAAGTCAAATCTTTAATATGATGCAATTATCACTTCATCCCAGTTTCTAACTATCTTCTCACTCAGGTGCTTGATTGAGTCAAGCAATGGATCCTACAAATTCAAAATCAGTCGTTGTATCACCTGTCCTTGATTCGAATCAGTTAACTACTTGAAATATTTCAAAAAGCTGTCTAAGTCTTCTTTATTTCAAAATTAGATATATAATTGTCTTGACTTAGTTTCAATTCTTAGGGCAACGACCAAATGTAGGTTCACTCTTTTATGGTAAGTTATACCGAATGGAAATGTTCGAACGACTTGTTAAAATACGAGTCTGTCTCAAATACTCTGAAGCAGGTTTTCCAACAAACTTATAATTATCTAATAATTGAACCTTTGTATTCATAATTGATATTTCACATTGGTACTAAAATGTTATCTTAAATAAAAACTGCATTTTCTACCTTTTTTTTTTCGTACTGCTAAACAAAGGCATGGAAATATAGCTCGAGTAATGGGAATTGGATATAGATAGAGACTACCAATTATTTTTTTTTCGTACTGCTAAACAAAGGCATGGAAATATAGCTTGAGTAATGGGAATTGGATATAGATAGAGACTACCAATTATTATTGCCATCAGGAATACTTAAGACAAGTTTCAGGGACATTTGGTGTTACTTCAGGAACACTCTAGAAAATTTGAACATTTTATCATTTAAAACTCTTTTCTAACCAACGGCGAAACACAAACAAAACAATTCGTTTATAATAGCACGGATATTTTTGTTTTTACTTTTGGGTGCGCCTCTGATCAGAGTCCATAATTCACATTTTTCACTTTTCAGTTGAAATTTCGAATGGACATATGAGCACTCGAAATAATGCTAATTTAATAATAATATATATATATCTTTTTTTGCTGCTATATAAAAAGTATGAAAATGTTGTTTAATTTTAGGAGCTTTTGTGCTGTTCTGATTAAAGAGCACAGATTCGTATTGAACCAATACAAACTACTAAGGAACACCCTTTATACCTATACTAACAACAGCCTTCCACCAAGTGTCGATAATGTATAGCAATATCTGGCACATTTCCGTATAACGTAAGAGTTATCATGCACAATACAGTACTATTCTTATTTTAGTATTTAAATTAAATTACAACTTTGTCGAAATATCGTTATATTTGTATTTATTTGTGTTCTGTAATATCACCATTTTCAGCCTAATCTATAGTTTATTGGCCTTTCACTTTGTTGGCACAATAACCATACGATAACAAGAAGCAGTTGATTCATTCGAATCCCCCCCTTTCGCCAGCGACATTTTAGTTTGAATTTGGGGCATCTGATATGAGGATACACAAATTTACTGCTCCCTGTTATCTAAATTATTTTCCCGCGAAATTAAATTTGGTTCTTTCTTCATTTCAATATTTCGAATGTATATTACCATTGTCTGTTTTTCGACCAACAGGATTTTTTGTTTATTGAATTCACAACTGCCGTACTCAAAGAATATTAGGTTATTCGTGCCCACTGAAAAAACAAACAAAAAATATTCACCTGAAGCGTGTGTAGTTCAATAAAGTATTATTTTTTGCTGGTGTCCAGTTTCAGACCAACTTTATTTAGGTAGTTTTAATTGAAAATTTTCAACTTGAACAACATTCTATTCGTAAGGTAAGAGGTCACTCGGGTACAGGTATAGCCATCCCTAATTTTTAATTATTGCCCAGCAGCTTTTGTTGGTACAAATGCTTTATTCGGCTTTTGGACTAAACAAAATGGTTGAATGTCACTTTTATAACGCGTGATTAGCAGCATTACTCTTCAAACCTTGGATACTTAGGTCTCTAGCCCGCAACGCTAATCACTAGGCTACGACGAGTCCATTTTAAGTATCAAATATGTTTATTGTGATTCTTCAATGACATTAGTGAAATTGATAAAAACGATGGTTTATTTTATAGTAGAGAATTTCTCAAATCTCAGTGTTTAAAATAATTTTTGAAAAAGGCAATATTCAACAAAATTTCCTAACTTCAGAAAAGGGTTACGTGGAAAGTGAGTATTGGTTCAGGAACGCTGTATGAAATATGAATAAAACGTGCGTATCTAATGAAGGATTACTTCTATATAATGATTCTTACTTTTACCTCAACGTATCCATGCTTAGTTTATTTTGGAATTATTTCTCATTTTTCGAGAAAGCGTTTTAAAAATTTTGATGCACATTCTTGATCCTAGAAGAATACAAACAAATAAATTTTTTTTCCAAAAGATTGTGACAGGCCCAAAAATGGGGAGTCAATAAGTTTTTGCGTATAGTTGTTTTCCGTGAATTTTCTCGGATAATTTACAATAACACTAATCATAATTTATAGAGGCACACTAAGTCAAAGTAAAAGGAGGGATTTAGCACGTCATACAAAGTAGTTATGACTGATCTGACTAATAATTACAATTTCTAGCTTTAAGCTAATGTATAATTTGACAATCTTCAGGGAATACTAATACCGGTAATTAGACAAGACATACGCGACAGGAATGTTATTATAATATGGCAACAATATGCTGAAAAATGTTCATATGATATAAAAACATATATATACTAATATCTTTGTTGGGGAAGTGGAACCCAATATTAAGTTTTAAAAATGTATAATAGTTAAAAGCGAGTAATTGAAAGAATGAATTATAGAAATGTATTATACCTCCATAGATAATTATTGTGGATGAAACATATAATAAGAAGTCACTTGAGCTTCAGAAATAATAATATGTAAATATTCCGTGTCGAATCTACTCTGGGAAACATTAAAATTCAACACTACCATCTCTAGTAATATATACTGCTAGCGTTTTTAGTTGCTAACACGAAATCCATTTTTTGGCAATCGTATACTGACAGAGTACTGAACAAAATATCTTTCTGATTCAAAGCCATATTCAAAATAAATGTTCTATATGGAACATTGTAAAGTTTTAGCGTATGTTATAATATAAGTATAGGTAGTACTTTTTTTTTTTCATAAGTAAAAGCCGTAATTGAAACATTAGTAAATATTACCTGCTGGCAAAAGAATAAAAGCTCTTAGCTCCAGTTACCGTGCAAAAAGCGAGACGGGAAAACACTTATAGTAATAGAATATTTTATAAACAGAAAACTATACCGGCAATAAGAAACTCAAAATATACTGCATAGATAAAAGGTAAACAAACAAAACTCCTAAAGGGACCAAAAATTCCAAGGGTACATTAACTTTGGCAAATAGAAAAGTTTACATGTACAAAAGCATCAGACATAAAAGTCTAGGAATATGACAAAAATAGGCAGGATGTGTACAAACAGCCACCAACAGATCGCAAGTTCTACAAGTACAATAATGTCAAATAATAATATCTATCTCTATGTCAACAGTAAGCAGGAGGTTATACACAACAGTAAATAAATAGTGTAACGAATTTGTTACTGTATATTTATTTTAATATCGACGTTTGTTTAGATTAAACTTATATTTAGAAACATACAT
>NW_013666155.1:353738-371334 GCF_000517525.1 Limulus polyphemus
CGCTAGTGTTAGCGCCAGTATTGTTACGTAAAGCTGAAAATTCGAGAAAGCCTCCACACGCCTATAGATATAACCAACGCGGCGCCCTAAAACAAAAGAGTATATATTATTAGCTTGTTATAGTCAGTGTGCTATAAACTTCGAAAGCTATAACTGTGAATGTTGTAACGCTTGTCAATCGGAAAACTGCAGGTATTTGACCAGGAGCATTTACAAAGTTCGAACTTTACAAATCATTTAACTTCAGTGGATTCATATCGGAAATTTGTACCTTTACGAAGATATTATATAACTTTAGTGGTAAAAGAAACTCGACCTGTAATCGGCGTGTGTGGCTGGTGAATAACAAAGGGCAAAGCTAGTTAGCTCCCTGTTAACTGAACTATACCCACGTCAACTATTAATTAACTCTCTCATCGTAAACCCTCGATAAGATACCGAAGAAGTTACAGACTAGAAGGAAGACTTTATATTGCTTGTAAAACTTTTGTTTATAAATTATTATTTATAATAACTGTTATTGTAAATTGCAATATTATGTGTATATTAAAACGTACTTGTGTTAAAAAAGAAAACTGTGTGCATCAGTCTAATTGGCAAATATCATAAACTGACTATATATCGGCTTTTACTTAACTGCTAAATCCAAATTACAGTCAAACTACTAAATTTAGATTATCATTTAACTCGGTTTCAGACCATTCGAAATTGCAATACGTAACAATAGAAAGTTCTTCAAGCACAACATTATTAAACATAACATCTTCATGTGTAACAACGGTGGGAAACGAAGTTCTACATAACTATAAACAAACAAAAAGTATGAGATAGAAACCCTTGCAAGAACAGAGGATATTCTACACAATTATTAACATAAAGAGCGTTATACAAGTAACATAGCATTAGACAGGAACATTTACAGATTCACCAAAGCTGCAAGTTTCACACGACAGTTAACAATTTTGTCGAATACAACAGGAGAACCTACATGTATACTATCAGCAGGTAAAAAATTGTGAACAATAATTAACAAAAACTTTGCAACGTAAAAACAATTACAGTTTCAGTTTCACCAGCAACCGGTAGAAGGTGCTACACGACCAATAGCATACACAACGGTCTACAAATATAAATGTTTACAAGAGAACATTACAGGCACTATATAATTAGTCAAGAAGATTTAAACAACAATTAACCAAGAGATAGTGCTTCGAAGTCGTGAGAATATCAGAAGGGGTCGTTTATGGTTACATAGATTTAAGGCAGGAAGTTCATCACTACCACTAAAACAAAAAATTCTAAAAGTATAATAGTGTTAAAAAGAAGTATAGTTGAAAATTCACTAACAATAACTAAGACAATGTACATAATCATCAATAGATAATAAATATCAGTGAAATAGTAAAAGATAGGAATATCTAGCCCATTAATAACATATAAGGAATTTTAAACAATATTAACAGATAGAAAGCTTTACAAATGTAACACTATCAGACTTTTCTTCACTGAAAGTATACATTTAAGTGAGGGAAAAATCACAATTACTACATGTGCAGCCTCACCAACAATAGATAAAATGTTTTCAACAATCATAGAAAGATAGAAAGTATTTCAAAAGCACAACAGTAGAATGATATACTGGATTAAAAAGCAGGAACGCCTACACAAGCATTGTCAGTGAGAAAGTTATACAAGCATAACAATATCAAATAGGATAATCTGCAAATTTTTCCTGTATAAGTGAAGAACTTTGAAATATGTTAAATTACTAATAAAGGTTTTGTAGCATTTTGATGTTTTTTGAAAGCTGGCTTCTTGTACCGAACTAGAAGAGTTTTCTTTATTTTTATAGCATTTATAATGATTTTGAACATATTTTGAGATACAATCAGGTCACAATCAGCCAGCGCATGTTAAAAAATACTTCAATTGTCTTTAGCCTTGGTTTACCGTGTTCTTTTACACGTTCCCTTAGTATTCTTATTGTGGAATAAACTTAAGTGCTCTCACACGTTTGGCAACGGAAGTTATAAATCACCTAGGATCGTTAAAGAAAACAAATCTTATCCTTAATGCTAGAAATAAACGACCTTATAACACCCAAATGTTGTTACTATTTAATTAGACACTCAGTGTTTCGCTTTACAGCTTCATCAGGAGTGTTCACTAAAACTCAAACCAAAACTGACAGTATAAAGCTTCAAAAAAAAGTTTTGAAAACAATTCACTTTCAAAACTGATATAGGAAGTTATCAAAAATAATTAGTAAAAGCGTAATTTTACATGAGCAGCAGTAATGAAAAAATAGATAATTACTTCGATGGGTGAAATGACGTAATATTTCTGTTATTCACTGCTTAGTGTATATTAGTTCAAATAATGACCGTATTTGAGCACCCCAATAGCACAGCGGTATGTCTGCGGACTTACAACGCTAAAAAACCGGGTTTCGACACCCGTGGTGGGCATAGCACAAATAGCCCATCGTGTAGTTTTGTGCTTAACTTCAAACAAAGCCATATTTAATGGTAAGTATTGTAAAAAGCTGAATGTAAATCCTTGGGATATTATGACAATTGAAAATAACGCAGAAAGGGGTGATTAGGCGCTTGAACATTTTTTCAGTAAACACACGAAGAAATTCATCATACTATACTGAATACTTTTATTGAAGTTTATAAAATATGAGTATATAACAACATGTTTACCAATCATATAAAACAAGATTAAAGATTATAAATACAAGCAATTGATTCACTGAAGAAATTATACACAAGATTAACTGTACAGTGAAGTATTTAATATGATAAAAAGCTGATAATTACCATATATAGTACAATTTCTCTACATTTTACAAATGCTTTAACTCCAAATCTTACGATTTCTTTTCGTACTTGGATAGCTTTCAGAATTAGAAAAAGCAGATGTTGTTAAGACATGGTCCGACCTATTTTTCTTGTAAAGAATATTTAAGATGACAGCATATTTGAAGCACTTCTGGCTAGTTTTTTTTTGCACTCCTCATGACCACGAAAAACCAGTGATGTTAAGACACTGAATATACAACAACATGGAAGACTACTGTGAAAGTTAAATTGCCAGTATCTGTTGAAAACACATACTTTAAGATGTTAAAATTGAATTATCATGTTGTCTCGCGTTAAAAAAATCGCCATTGTGTTGAATTACAGGGGAAGTAAAGTGCGCAGGAACATTCGGGAGATGTTACAAATATTGGAATGAAACAAAGTAATGCTCATGATCTAAAGCGAGGAAAAATTACTGATATTGTTAAATTATTACACATATCAAACCTGCCATTTGGAACACTGTGATTAGTATTATTACACTTATCAAATCTGGCACTTGGAGCACTGCAGCTTGTATTATTAAACTTATCAAACCTGCCACTTGGAGCACTGCAGTTTGTATTATTACACTTATCAAATCTGCCACTTGGAGCACTGCAATTTGTATTATTACACTTATCAAGTCTGCCACTTGAAGTACTGCGGTTTGTTTTATTACACTTATCAAGTCTGCCACTTGAAGTACTGCGGTTTGTTTTATTACACTTATCAAATCTGCCACTCGGAGCACTGCAGTTTGTATTATTACACTTATCAAACCTGCCACTTGGAGAACTGCAGTTTGTATTATTACACTTATCAAGTCTGCCACTTGAAGTACTGCGGTTTGTTTTATTACACTTATCAAATCTGCCACTTGGAGCACTGCAGTTTGTATTATTACACTTATCAAACCTGCCACTTGGAGCACTGCAGTTTGTCTTATTACACTTATCAAGTCTGCCACTTGAAGTACTGCGGTTTGTTTTATTACACTCATCAACCCTGCCACTTGGAGCACTGTGGTTAGTATCATTACAGTTATCAAATCTGGCACTTGTAGCACTGCAATTTTTATTATTACACTTATCAAATCTGCCACTTGGAGCACTACAGTTTGTCTTATTACACTTATCAAACCTGCACTTGGAGCACTGCGTTTAGTATTATTACATTTTTCAAGCTGAATGGATAATCTTAGCGATGCAGGGTCTTTGGTTGTACAACACTCATTAAGAGACGAAAATGCTTTAAAAGCACAACAGTAACAGACGGGAACAAAACAAAGGAAATTCTCACCAAACACAAATAGATAAAAAATTCTACAAGATGATTAGACAGGAACATCTACAACTATAACAGAATTATGCATGGATCATTTCACAGCAAGTAGAAAGAGAATTTTCTATAAGTAAATATTATCAGACGAGGACTCCTGCAAGCAAACCAGCAACAAACAGGGAGTTTTACAGAATCATTAACAGATGGTCAGAGCTATGAGCACAGAGAGTTCCTTACACTTTATAAAAACGATGTTCCAGGCCCAGTGTTGCATTAGAAACGACTTCCTCCACTGTTGATTAAACACAGTTTGTTTGGCATTAGTAGTACAGGCTGAAGACTAAACCAATGTTACAGTACAAGGAAAATTACCAACAGGATTATAAACGGAGTTGTAATGCCCTAAGACGATCTAGCAAGTTTTGTCCTATTTGATGAGACAGTTGTGGTCTTTTACAATGATACAGATCAGGTCTTCTATAAACATTATGTATGTCTCACTAACCAGAGTCAAAGACACTAGGTTTTATCCCAGAGTATATGATCTGGGGTGTCTGGTCGAGCATAGACAGGTAAGAGTTGGGGATTCATGGAGTTGTGTCTTCCACGTCTCATTAGATTTCATTATTCAAAGAATTAGACAGGACTCTTCCGTGACTTAACTTAAAACCATATTGCCACATCAAAGCATCGATCGTCCTTTGGTATGGTCTTACAACTTTTGATTTGTTTACTATTAGTTCTAAAGGGTAGTACTTTGGATAGACAACAAATAATGTACAGAAGAAACATGAACTGACAACGCAGTGGGGGTTTGCTTACGAGGCTTTCCGAGCGAGGAATATATAGATATACCATTCGCAGACATAAACATGTACACATGCTTAACCAATATCTGTTTTATTTCGACTAATTTAATTTTTGATAAGGTAATAGATTCAGTAAATATTTTCTTTTCTTCGTGGCAGTTTGAATAGCTTCCAACTTATGTTATTATTTTTTTAGATTCACTTTTGTTTGGTTGCATCTTAAGCAGCTTGAATTCAGAATAATTCATTTTATCATTAAAAATAGCTAAACTAATAACAACTACTGTACTAGCCTTTCAATTTCATAGAAGTATGGTATTGTCTTTTACTCACCACAGTGAACCTATACTTATATAGGATTTGAAGAATAACTTTTATTGAATTGATGCTACTAATTTGTTCTTCTGAATTATTCAGCAGGCTAGATGTTTATGATACTAAAGTGGAATATAATGCCTAATCTATCATTCGGTTCACTACCTGTCACCGAAACCGATTTAGGTCAATGACAAGTTATGACTCGAATGATAGATTGAGCTTTATATTTCATTTTCAATATTTAATCCCTTTTAAAAACAACCATATGTTGACAAAATAAAGATAGTATCCCAATCTTACTCTTACTGAGATTCCCTTTTTCTATCCATTTATATGACATTAATTGCAATCTATCCTTTTTATCCAAAAATTCCACAAACTTTTGAAATCTGAATGGTACCTCACGTGAAAAAGTTACATAATGTGGCTCCACTAAAGTCATAAGAGTATTGCACTTGACCTTTGCATTTCTAATGGCGCTTTGATGACTACTTTTGAACTGAGAGCGGAAGCTTTCAATGTCGTCATCAAAACGTCATTTTTCTTGTAATGTAATTAAAAAGTGGATGTAAATAATGCTAGATCTAATACAATTGTCGAGTCACGTGATTTTATTCAAACCTGTTGGTGTTTAATGCAAATGAATACAAAGGTAGGCCTAGCATTTTTGATCTAATGGATATCTTTGATTTAATATTATATAAGTGGAAAAATAAATTATTAGGGATGAATGTCTCAACCAAAACGTGATTGCTTTCAACTATGAAACTAAAAGATAAACAGTTAATATGTATAGCTATTTTTTATAATAAAAGGAAGAGATTACTGTGACATTGAGGACGATGGTGAAAACGACAAAACAAGAATAATAAGAAAAATCTATACTGAAAATGATACTTCCAGTGAAAGAAGTTGTAAAACTGGAAAAGAGAGCTTCTATGAAAATGTTGTCTATAAGAGCAAATATTGTAATACATAAGAAGCAGTTATTAAAGACAAATAATATTTTACCCAAGAAACTCCTGGTATCAAAACCCGATTTTTAGCATTATAAAGCATCAGACTTACGCCGAACCACCAGGGGCGATACTGATTTGATATATATATATATATATACCAGCTATTGCTGATAGTATTAAAAGAGAAGCAATCCTTGATGTTAATAAACTGGAACCTGAAGAATATACAATGAAAGATGTTAAACAAAATGCAGACAAGGAACTTTCACCAACTATAAGAAAACAGTTATTGAAAATTATATAAAAATATTAATTTTCTATCAATTCATATGATATCCTGTTCACAAAACCATTCTGATAATCAAACAAAATTTAGTAGATGAAGACGAATATGATGAGTTGTTAGATATTAACTTTGTCGTGGAAAAATATAAAGTATTGAATTGACTAATTAAATAGAAACTATATTGATGTGATGAATAATATAACGTAAAAAAATTAAATATCACTCTGTGTATGCAAATGTTGAATCTAAATATCTTTGGTAAGGATAAAAAGTTCGTGAATTTTAGCTCTATGGTCCCAGACAATCGATGAAATTAGCCCAGTAAAAACAACTGTATGGGTAGCTTGTTGTTTTTTTGTACTTTGGTAATTACTGTACACTCAAAGTGTCTCCTATTTTGAAGTAAGATGTAACAAAAATTTGACAATATCAGTCTAGCGGTACGACTTTAAACTAAACTGGGCTGACAGTCGCAGAGTAGTCTTTCATGACTTATGTTGTGCTGAAATTTAATGAGACAAGAGGAGCCCTCCTCGATACAAAAACTCGTTTTGTCTAAACTTGCCCATCACCCCAGATCACATACGTTTGGAGAAAAATCCAGTGTTTCCAAATCCGATTAGTCAAAAATTTAATCATGATTATTTAATATCTGGATTGCATCATGATTTTATCTTCAAACTTATCAGAGCCTGTTTGACTATCTGAGAATATTATGATTGAAAATTTACTCTAAAACCACATTTTGCCCCTGGTATGAGCATTTCTTGCAACACAAAACTGGTCTTCAGCCATTACCACTGAGAATATCATTATGTATTATTACCTGACACCAAAATTTATGTTGTAAGAAAATTCTGGAAGGGACAGTAAGGTTAAGCTTAGACCAATTAGCTTGTCATACTTTTCACAGACCTCCATTATACGTGAGCATCAGCTTCTAAGACCAAATTTAATCAGGCTAAAGGTTCAAATATCCATTGCAGTTACACTATATGATATGACAGGTATTGGTCGAATGAGATTACTATGATTCTACAGACTAACTTTCTCATGAAAATAGCCATTGATTTCGAGGTTTGGTTGGTAGCTTGTGATATTTTGTATTGTGAGCCATCTTCAGTCTTAAATCCTTGTTTTTTTTATCTTTTAAACGGTACAGGCAGATATTTTAACTTTGATTGTAATGCTTTTTAGGGTCAGAGGATATTTTTGTAGCCATATCCTTCATTTTGAGAATGAGGATATTGTTTCATTGACTGTGGATTTAGATACTGCTGTTGTCCCAAACATTAGACTATGCGAGGATTTTCCTACTTCGATGAAGATAAAAAAAACTCCCTTCTTCGAAATATATGATCCCGAGTGATCCAGCAGTAAGCTTGAGGGAAATAATGCTAAAATTCAGAGTTTGATCCCTGTTGTGATCACGGATAGCTCATTTTGTAGATTTGCAATTAACAACAAACAAATTCTATACGCACATCCTTCATCCGTAAGGACTGTGATATATTTCTCAAGCCAAAAGCTTACCCATATCGGGAATTCACGGTGACTCATATATATGTCTTACGTGACCATAAATAGACAGTAATAGTTTAAGAGTGTCAGTCCAGAAATTCTGTATGTAAACCAAAAAACAAAACTGATGTACAGGAACATTAACAAACATACATATCTACAATTACAACATTACCTAATATGTCTACCTTGAAATTCATTAGCAGTAGGCATGAAGCCCTATAAAGCTATGAACGAACAGAGAATTATGTAGAAACAACGGTATCGGAGAAATACATAGAATCACTCAAAACATCTGTAATAGTATTAGCAATAGGCAGGCTGTTTTTGTATAGCCACTAGGTTAGTAACTATTCTACATGAGTGCTAACAAATAGAGAGTTCAGTAATTACAATAATTTTAGATAAAACATTTACAGAATATTTTTATAGGTATAACACTTCTAGAGAAGAAGATGTGCACGAGCGACAAGAATAGATAAGATATCTTATACAATTATTTTAGAGAAATAAAGCTTTATTACAACAGTATTAGAGAGGAACACGTGAAAATACACGACAAACAGATAGGATAATACACAAAGCCATTAATAAACATGTTTTCTAACAACCATATGATTCTCTAATATTTTTAGGTTCACCAATAATAGGCCTAAACAAAGAGATGTTTCTACAAATACATTGACATCAGAGATGAGCTCATGTAAGTACACAGGCGAGTTAAAGGGTGCGCCACTAGGGCCACGAAGTGACACCAGAAGGCGCGTTGGAATGATGAACGAGCCACCAGATGGTGATGTAGATCAACATGTTTCAACTTTATAGTAACAATCAAAATCTTAAACTTAATGTTTTATTTACTTTACATAATGTTGTATTTACAATTATCACAATTATAGCTCCGCTTTATAAGTAAAATGTTAAGCCTGCTATTTTAATCGTATAAATTTTATAGTTTTTACTTCTATATTGTGTATGTCTTATAAAGGTGGACGGTATTTCTATAAGCAGATGGAAAATCGTGTTAATAAGGTTAGTGCCGCTTCAGCGGATGGTATTTTCATAAACATATAGTTAAATAGGATGATGAGTTAATCGTAGGGTGACTCAACATGTCATCAACGTCTATACTTAATTACATCTAAAACTATTATTTGTATTTTTTATCGATTTAGCATAACAATAAAAGTGTTCTTGACAAAATATTTCATTTAATGGTAGTTTTTATTTATAAAATTATTTGTATTATAAAGATGGATGGTGTTTCTATAGGTAGAAAGAGTTACTATATTTTCGTAGGATTGCATACAAATTTCTAATTGTTTCAACTTATTTTTTATATATTTCATTTATATATTTAATTGTATTACATGTGTTTCTTCAGGCGGGTAGTGTTACTAACACATTTAACATACTGCTAAAAGTTTCTATCACACCTATTGTTTCGTTTTTATAAATATTGAACGAGACAGGTAGTATAGATGATTGTGTTTTTATGATTTAGTACACAATTAACATACTGTAGTATAGTTTTTCACGTCTGTATTTCATTTTCATAACACACTTTTTAAAATTATCGTCCTGAAGAGGACGTTTATTTAAATCTCATCTTTAGCTTTATAAGTTGATTTGTTCAAGTAATGTTGAAAGGATCTAGATAAATGTTTAACTGTTACTAATCTTACCTTTCTGAAAATGTTTTCACAAACCCATGTTTAAAGCTTGTTTTTTGCTGGTTTGGTACTTTATGCATAAAACTTTGTAGTTTTAGAGTACAACTTATAAACGAATTTTTTTTATGCTTAAAACAAAACGTTTGTAACGATTATCTTGCACAGGTTTCTAACTTACACCAATACTATCTAAGAGGTTCAACTGAAACAACGTTGATAAACTTTGAGTGTTAGGAAATACAAAGGGCAGGAGAGGTCGTCACGTTACTGATGCATCCCAGCTGATGACAGCATGAGAAAGCTTTGACCCTTGTCTTCCCCTAAAACAAGTAATGCTTTTGTTTCTATAAAATTGACAGACAAACCAGAAAAATGTATTTCCATATCTTTCAAAACTTGTTAAGTACATTACAACATTTAAACTCATTAATTCACCAAACCACCAAACACACTTTTCACAAATGAACATAGTTTATAATTGAAAAAAAGATTTGACAATCATAATCTTAAAATGACCTTTAATTATAAATCAAGTGATTATTCTTTCATATTTTATAAATTCAACATATTTATTGTTTATCATTACAACAACAATGTAAAATCACAAACATGACAAGCATACTGAAACATTTATTAACAAAACATCAAGATACATTACTATACTATAAAACATCTTAGCTTATAAAATGCTGGATTAGCTTTTAAACAATTTGTCTACATTATGTTCACATCACTATTTCAGTTAGGGTTGATATTTTCATTTGTGTAATATTATGTGAAAACAAACAGAATTTGTCACGAGACATCATATTAAAGTCATGTCACTACATAAATAAAGGATTAAATGTAAACTAAACATATAAAATTTCAGTTTGTGGACTCAGAAAACTAGATTATTGACTATTTTACATTTCAAAACATATTTTTCTCACATAGATTTTGAAACAATGTTACAGTAACATGCAATGAATTATCTTTCACTTACACTCTATAAAAAGATCATTAGATACATATAATCACCACTTACAAATCAATGGTATGTGGTTTTCTTGTATAAAACTCATATTTCGTCATAGATAAATATGTTTTAAGCAGATATTAATATAACAGACTTAACAAGTATCCCATATAGTGAAACATTAATTGACAAAAATTCAAGATACATTAATATACTATTTATGTAATCATCTTAGTTAAAATACTGGATTATTTTTCATACAAATTTTGTACATTATGTCCATATTACTACTTGTTCATTTCAGTTCAGTATGTAAGATTTTTAACATAGTTTATAAAAGAAAACGTTAGTGTACAACTCTTGTATTGTGATGAGTTCATTATACTTTACAACAAAAAACATTTTACGCTCACAACTCAATAAGATTAAACTGTGCCCTACATACAGCAACCATTGAAATATCCAGAGAGGGTCAGTCAGAAAATATAATTTATATTCGTCTTATGTTGATAATTCACTATATATGAAATCTCATGCCGAAACTGTCAGTGTACACGGCATAGGGTCCATAAAATGTAGACAAGCACTGAATTAATCAGAGTTTCCCTTGTATAGTATACAGAATCACATAAATTTATGTTCAATCTGTGCTAAACGACATTTTTGACCTACGGGAATGTCTGAACGCATAACAATAAGACTGATCATATTTCTTTACAAATCTTTCGTTCTGGCCCTTTAATACAGGTTTCCAACAAGGACAAATGTAACAGCAGCTAGACTGTACACAATTAGTAACACAAGCCGCTGTCGACGAGACCTTTCGCCCAATGTCAGAGCTTGTTGAATTAGCTGGAAATGTAACACACAAAGTTAAATACCTTAATGAATGATGTAGCTTTAATGACTGATATAGTTTTGACTGAGACTTTGTTACATTATTTGTTATTTTATTAATAAAAGATGCACATAACTGACAGTAGAACAGGTTGATAACAAATTTATAAGAGGTTATGAACTCGTATAAGGCAGTCATTTAGTACAGTTGAAGATCTCAGATTTGTGACAGATTTACTATCTTATATCTATTTTAATATTGATATTTGTTTAAGATAAATTTATATGTAGAAATGTACATAACTTATACTGTTAAATCTGTATTGCGATATCCCCACCTATTCACTAAAAGTGTAAAAAATTCTGGAGTGTAAGAATCAACAATATATGTGTGTACGTAGATACTTGTATATTGTTTATATTGTTGTATAAGCTGAAATTTCGAGAAACTCTCCTCACGCCTATAAATATAATCAACGCGACGCGCCAAAAGACAGTATATATTATTGGTTTGTTATAGTTGGTGTGCCATAAACATTGGATGCTATAACTGAGATTATTATAATGCTTATTAATCGGGAACTTCAGATATTTGACCAGGAACGTTTATAGATTTCGAATATTACAAACATTTAACTTCAGCGGATTCACGTCAAACATTAGTATTTTTACAAAAACATTATATAACTTAGGCGGTGGACGAAGAATACAGAGCTAGCTAGCTCCCTGTTAAGTGAATTGCATCTACATCAACTCAAAATCAGTTCGATCATCGTCATCCCTCGATAAGATATCAAGGAAGTTCCAGACCAGATAGAGGACTCAATATTGTAGATCATTATTTGTAACAACTATTGGTAATAACCGTTATTGTAAATTGTGTTATTGTTTGTATATTAAAATCTAATTGTATTAAAAAAACTGTGTGTATCAGTCTTGTTGACAAGTATCATAATTTGGATACATGTCGACATTTATTGAATTTCTAGATCTAAATTATCATTTAATTCAATTTCAGGCGGAATTATGATACGTTACGTAATGATTTGGAGAATCTTCCGGGATAAATTGTAATGCATAATAGAGTACACAGTGGATTGTCTTTTACTGTTTATTCGAATTCGTTCTTCAGCAGATAGTCTATGTGAAATTACTGTAAAAATTCCTGTCTCATTGCTATATATCGATATATCTGATGGTGTATTTGTACATTCCCACGAATGTGACATCTGGTCAAATTTTCCGTTTTCTGTGACTGTATCTAACTCCGTACTTTATTTTTTTTTCAACGAGTTAATATTGCAAAATATTATATTTTTTATACTTTAATATCATTTAAGATCAAATACTAACTATCCTCTGTTTTTTTTAATTTTCTAGCATAAAAAGTTATGCCAAGGAAATTTATAGAATTTCAAGTACTTAACATTTTTATTAAACTAATAAGATTTTTTCATTCTAGAGTTTCAAACATATTAATATACCACAAAGAGATCGAATAACAACGAAAGGCCTTCCCATTTGCTGGAAACATATCGATTTGTTTTGCCTAAAAATAAATGTTAACAAAAATTATTTACATTTGTGGAATTTTAAGATTTTTATCTCAAAATATGCAAAAATATAAAAATAGTTACCTTGGATTTTTATTTTTCGAACGTTTTAACGTACCCAATAAGGCTGAAGAAGCAAAACTACATTTTCGCTTACCAGAAAAGTATCATTATATGTTGCTTAGAAACTACTTTTTTATTGTTAGTTGAACGCCAACTTACAATCTGCAGCTACTTGTGCTCTAATTTGTTTTTTTTGGCTACTTGTACGGCATCTTTTTTTTTGTGGTTACATTTTTGGGAGAGGGGGGGTTAATGATATGATTTTTGACTTTAATAGGTGACGCCATAACCTTTAAAGTCAAAGATGGATGACAAATTAGGAAATAATTTTTTCCCAAGCGCACTTGGATTGGGTACATCGATTCATATTGTTTACAGTTTATTTTGAAGGTAGAAAATGTTTTCAATAGTTTTTGCTTACATAACAAACTTAACATAGACACTTTTCTTGAGCACAAACTTTCAATATATTATGTTAAAGTTGAGATGATTAAAACTTTGATGATTCAAATACAAAAAAAAAAAAACGCACAAAGGCCCAACAGTCACATAAAATATTGCTAATCAAAAACTACCAAAACGTTGGCTAAAATTCCTTTTGAAATGCTCGTATCTTTAAAATGTATTTGGGCTTGGATAATCACTGTTGTTCTTATATAACAGCGTTAAAACATCATTTTGCAGCATATTTGATCCAATACTTAAGTTTTCTTTTACTATAAATATACAATAAAAACTTGGTACAAGAAATATGATTCAAACATAACTTTTGTAACTTTCAATCAAAAATAATAATAATTGGATTTAACCCCTAGCGTCTGATTTAAGAACTAACATATTTTATAGGCAAACATCAACAGACTCTTACGTTGAAACGTTTAAATTGAATATGCATTGGCCAAATAATTGCAGGAAACATCATATTAGTCCGTTAATAGCTTCTCCATAAAAATATAGCTTAAAGCGTAACATAGGAATTTTTATCAGGAACATAAGTGCGTAAGTGCATTACTTCAAAAGTGTTGTATATTTATGTAATATTTTACTTCGGGTGATGTGGATGTACCATCAGGGGAATGTCAAGTCTCCAAAAATCTTCTTGCCAGCATAATGTCTTCGTTCTGACAACAGCTGGGTTGCTTAAAGCTTAAGTGATGGTGGATTGTTTGTAGGATAAAAATTCCCCTTATTTATTATATTAAACCGCTAGGGCGTTTTTACAACGATAACATTTGTATGAAGAGCTTTTTGTCCATGGATCAGATATTTCAACTGATGCTAAAGCAGTAGGTAATAAAACAATTTAAGCCTAATAAATAAGCAACGTTACCTAAATTATTTTTCAAATATTACTTTCAAATTTAAACAACCCATTGTAAAATATACAGTAAAAATATATATAGTATAAAAATATATAAGGCTATTGTATTTTCCCCCAATTTCTTATTAATTGACAATATTTGTTATACTTCTGGTTTTAATATTAAAATAAGTCCAATACTAATAATATGTTAAGTATCTTTAATAGTGGTTTTGGGATACATTTCACACGATGAAAGCTCCTAATAATTTCATTTATCCACAATTTGTATCTTAAACAACAATTAAATTAAATTAAATTCGGCAAGTCGAAGATCAAGCGAGAGATAACTTAACAATTCATAAGAATAGTTTTTCACCATTCAATAAACAAAAATTTTATCCCAGGTTATTGATGATTCAATGTTTTTTATTTTAATTTACAGAAATATTTATTTGAGGTAATAGTTTGTTTTTCCTTCTGGTGTGCTTATTGGTGAATTTTGCAAGTATAATGTTAGACCAAAATCGTCTGTTGCAATAATAGATATATAATTATTGTTGTGCGAACACACTTGTTTCTACAAGGTATATGATATACACACTACAACATTTATTAAGAACTTCAATAACTTCGTAGAATGCTAGCAGTGATTTTAATATTTAAGATAATAAAATATTTTTGTTTTAAGTTTTCGTTTATATATATATATATATGTATGTGTGTGTGTGTGTGCATTAATTTTTTTTAAAACTGTACAATGTATCTAAAAGCTAAATAATGAATAACATATCTATCTTCCAATCTGTCCGCCAGCTCACCCATTCATTCATCCACATATTGTCTGCGTCCCACTTTATCTTCCTGGTTTATCGTCTCTCTGTCACTCTTCTTATGGTTGTTTTTTTATTTGTTTCTTTCTTTATATCTAATTCATTGTAAGAAATCTCAAGTACTCTACTGCACACTTCTGCCTACGGCTATTTACGCACCTCTGATCTTGCTGTTTGGAAGAGTATTCTTTAAGTCGCCTTTATTTGAAGTAACATATTTTTATAGTTCTTTTTACGACAAGTTTAAAATTGCTCTGTTCTTTTCTGTTGATTGATAATTAACAGCAATTCTTTGATTTCTATTCATAAGCATTTCAGCCACAACATTTTTTTTATGAAGAAATGAGACAAGCAAGCACACGGTGACTAAGAATTTCTAAGCCTAAATATAAATTAGTGAATTATGTTTTTTTGGACTTCATATAGATATGAAATATTCAAAATATTCAACCCTCCAACCAGAAATAAAGACATGTACTTTAAGAGTGATCTGAAGAAATGAGAGTTAAGGTAAATGTATTAACGAGCTATTCCACAATTCCATGGTTTTTATTGTTAAATTGGTTTTTAAATCTATGGAAAATTCTCAAAACGCATTTGCAGCTCAGATTTCCAATTATTTGGTTAGCTTAACGTGCTATTAGTTTTGGGGTGGCTTCACTCCATGCCAGATACACCCTAACACCAGAAAAACACTTAAAATGTACACTTTAAACTTTAAACTAATATAAGCCCTTTTTTTAGCTCGTTGCCGTAACTACCTTTTACCACGAATGAGACGAAGAGGGATCCCAAGCTCTCTGAACATCTCTGGTTTTTATAATAAACCTAAATACCTGCCAAAATTGGATTGGATTGATTGGATAATTAAATGGAGTAAAAGCTACAATTGCAAGAAGAACAATTAAACATTTAAAAAGAAATGGCTTGGGAATTATTTGGGCTTTCGTCGAACTATGTTTCATTAAGCAATTCAGGTGCTAGTGTAGAAAGTTACATTCTGACGGGATTAAAGGACTCTTGGAACGTATTTGCTAAATTTACAGTTAAATTTTTTGATTTTTAAATGTGCACATTCTCAGAATTTGTACCTTTTCTCCACAGGATGAAATATCAGAGAAAATAATAGAAGTAAGTTTTGTGAAAAAGAAAAGTTAACTTTCAAGCATTTACACATTTGTTTGTTTCGAATATCCGCGCTGAGCTACATAAAATCTAACTGAGATACCCGTCCCTAAAGTAAAACTGATAAATCAAAGGAAAGACAGCTAGTCAACAGCACCTACCACCATTTTTTGGGCTACATTAATGGAATTTGAAAGTCATTACTATAACTCACCCACGACCCGAAAGTGTGATTTTGCGACAGCAGAACCTCAACTATAGAAACACAGATTCACCGTCCGGTAAATTAACACTGTTCCACGTCCTTCCTCAAACACTTATAAGTTAGGAATCACCTAATGAATGGGTGCGGACAAGTTAAGAAAATATTGAATAAGTTACATATACATTAAAATATATACATTACTAATAAAAATAGTTGAGTATTTAATAGTTGATTATTATTTATGGCAGTAAAGCCACTTAGATATCTAATTGCTCTTAACAATAGTATAGGTTTTTATAACGTTTTTTCTCTACATTTTGGTTATTTAAATATTTTATTTATCTTTTTCTATCTGCTGTTCCTTTGCTCCCTTAAATTTGTTTTATCTGAAATAAGAAAGTAATATATTGCAGCGATTTTGTGCTCGTTGGATCTAAACATTCCACGAGAAAAAAAAAACTCGAAAATTTATAATCTTATTGCCTTAAGTATCAAAGTCAAACTAACAGATAACCCTACGTAATAAATATATATATATATATATCATAAAATGTTATTTCATGGTTATTGTGTAGAATACAAAACTGAGTATTACAACAAATGTTTTTTTTCAATTATAAGAAATAATGTGATAGACTCTAAATAGACTGTCAATAACTAAGGACCTTTCGCTATGAAACAAGTTTTAAAATTTCCTGAAAACATCAGTTTTTGTTGTCTTTCTTAAGTATATGAAACATAAGTTATACAGATTTTGAATTATAATAAATAATTAAAAACAACATTTTGTATTTACACAATTAAAACTTTTTGAATCCGCACGGCTTCAACTTTAAAATAGAAATATCTCTCTACACGTACATGTTTCGACGTGATCTACGTCATCCTCAGGAGTAACTTACAAAACTATTTTATACTTTCCCCCTTGTCGCATTACTTTATTGTTATTTGCAAATTTTCGTAGTGTAATTAAAAATATTTATAATATATCTTGCCATATATCAACGTATTGAATTGCTGGTCCTT
>NW_013666155.1:371394-374386 GCF_000517525.1 Limulus polyphemus
GTAATTGTCTGGTACCTTCTTACTCTATTTAATACTTGTTTTTGTTTTTATATTTCATTATTTCTAATAGTTTTTCTAATATTTAATGATATAAAACTTCGAGGCTGAGCTAAAACTAAAGTTTTTTCCCATAATATTGCATGTTGGGTAGTTTTACATGTTCGGCTATAGCCGACATTTCTATTTTATTATTTCTTATGTAACTTTTGTGTTCTTGCAATCTATATTTTAAATTTATTTTAGTTTGACCAATATATACACTACCACATTCACATTCTATCTTGTATATATCCGTTTTATCTGTTAATTCTATATATATTATATATATATATATTAATTACACCAAGGAAATATGCAAATAACAATGAAGTAATGCGACAAGGGGAAAGTATAAAATAGTTACAACTGAGGATGACGTAGATCACGTCGAAACATGTACGTGTAGAGTGATATTTCTATTTTAAAGTGGAAGCCTTACGGTTTCAAAAATGTTTCTATTGTGTAAATACAAAACGTTATTTTTAATTATTTATTATAATTAAAAAAAAGTTAAACACAAGTGCCGGTAGTGCATAAAGTTATACAGTTATTGCGAAGATAATATACAATAAAAACAACAAGTTTATGGAAGAACGTTTTCATGTAAGATCCCCCTCACTCTCGAAACTCATTGAAAGTATATGATAATGTTAAGAAAAACGTTTTTCATGAATAAGTACTGGTGTTTTATGCTTTGTTGTGAGTGAATGTTTCGATTACTGAGAGAACTGGAAGTATACTTTTTTTTTTTTATAATTAAGCACAAAGCTACACAATGGGCTATCTGTGCTCTGCCCACCACGGGTATCGAAACCCGGATTCTAGCGTTGTAAGTCCGCAGACATACCGCTGTGCCACTGGGGGGCAGTATACTTTGAGCCAACTCGCGTGTTTTTTGTGGTTGTTCTTTGGTTATAATATTCAATATCTTTTAGAGTTTTCCAACTTTGGGAGCTAAAGAGCAATACATCAACAAGTTTAAGGTCGGTTGAAAGCATGTCTGAAGATCTTCCCAAATTTGTTTGTAGTATAGTTGTGGAAAAACACCAAAATTTCTAGTTGTCAAGAAACTGGTGTGACTTCAATGTTTGCAGTAACTTTATTCATTTATAATTTCGGTTACTGCAATTATAAATTAGAAACTTTAACTTGCAACAACCTTAGTAAACGTTAAAGATGCAAATGGTTTGGAAGTTCGTCACTACATGTGATGTCTGGAATAACAATTTATTTTCTGTTTTCAAAGCGAAATTAGTAATCTTTTAGTGAATAATATAGATTTAGATCCTACTGATATACTTTTATTTAGCAATATGGAACTGTAATGTACTTTTGCAGACGATACGAGAGGATAAGGAATTATATAACTAAAGTCTATGTAACATTCATACCACAAGAAACGTTTTCTAGAAGATGCTACAGAGCCTAGTCAGCTTATTTGTAAGGTTACTATACGTTTTATCGATTCCTGTCAAAGCCAAGTCAATCTATGTATGAAACTAATACTAGATGTACTTCCGCACAGACCCCGAATGTGTTCTGTTTTAAGAGTAAATAAAACCAAAATTAAGAGTAACAAAATTCTTTTATTTTTTGCTTTTAAGTTCATATGTCATGCCGTGTTGTAGTCTACGAAATGCATAATTCTTCTTGTCCTTCTTGGCATGTGCACGTTTTACTGACGTTACGACAGTACTAATTGCGACATTAAGCGTCCCTAATGCGACGTCATTTTAGTGTATACTGACTGATTAACAGACTACACATGGTGCGAGTAGTTAAAACAGGTGACCTTTTCAGACGGCCCTCGGCACCCTTTCGAGAAAAGTATCAGAAGCGTTCTGTAAAACACTTTGTTAAACGTAGTTAGACTGTGTGTGCAACTAATACTACCAGGAGTATTTTGTAAAATTTAACAATACTGTGTGTATAAATAACTAATACTACTTGGGAGGGTTTGTTAAACTTAGACTACGTATAAAACTAATACTCTCATGGACATTTTGTAAAACATTTCGTTAAATTTAATCAGACTGTGTGTAAAAGTTCTGTTGAACAATTTGTTCAACTTAGCCAGACTACTTTTTCTAGAACACTGTACACCTTAGCCAGACTATGTTTTTTAGAGCACTGTTCAACATAGTCAGACTACTTTTCTAAAACACTATTCAACTTAGCCAGACTACCTTTTCTAGAACACTGTACACCTTAGCCAGACTACGTTTTCTAGAGCACTGTTCAACTTAGCTACACTACGCATCCTAGAACACTGTTAATCTTAGCCATACTACTTTTCCTAGAACACTATTAAACTTAGCCAAACTATGTTTCCGAGAACACTGTTAAACTTAACCAAACTACATTTCCTAAAGTACTGTTAAACTTAGTCAGATCATGTGGCACTAATATTACATATATTACATGTATTACATAATAATACATATTTTAAAATTCAACCCAAGAAGTCGTATGCCGAAATATTGTGCTTAAATAAATTATCATATAACCTGAAATTCTACAGTTTATTATTGATCATTTCTGGATATGTATGTGAACACATTAAAACTGACAGATAATGTCATACAGTAACGTATTGAGTTTTGTTTTATATCTTCAGTGTTTGTACGTGAAAAATGCTAATATAATGCTGAATATATTTTGGATTCCCAAATTGTTTAAATTAACATTTAAATACAAATTTAAAACCAGTGACAGAGAAACCTATGGCTAAAGATTTACCAATTACAATCGGTAAAGGCCTGTGATACCTCAAATAACATGTATTTATGAAAATTCTGTAAAAAAAGAGCTGATATTTAACGTTATATTATCATTTATCAATCCATTAAAACAAAGAGAAAGAAATCAGAAAAAGGACTAAAACAATCGAAACTTTTCATTTCAATAATCTCCATAGTAGACTTCCTACTGGTGTAATTAAAACTTTCATTTC
>NW_013666155.1:375004-382610 GCF_000517525.1 Limulus polyphemus
CTATAGTAGACTTCCCACTGGTGTAATTAAAACTTTCATTTCAATAATCTCTATAGTAGACTTCCCACTGGTGTAATTAAAACTTTCATTTCAATAATCTCTATAGTAGACTTCCCACTGGTGGAATTAAAACTCTCTATTTTTACATTAGTAACATCAAAAGTTTTTAACAGTTTTCATAATTTACTATTCTGTATTAATAAAGATTAAAATATCTACAAAAATTGTCTTCATAAAAATTACCTCATTCTTACATGCTATTCTTATTTTGTTTCATAACATTTTTATTAAATTTGTTCCTTTTGTTTTTTGGATAGTTGGTTTATCCTTATATGAACTTGAATTTGCTTATATAACAAAACTTATTAAGAAGGACTTGAAAATTAGCCGTATATATAGATAGAATTTATTGGATATATTTATTTCTAAATATATGTATGTATATTTGTAGCGAAAGTATAAAAATTTTCAATAGTTCGAGCAGCGCATCTCATACTTATTATTATGTGTATATTGATAACTGTGTTTTAAAATTGAAACCTTTATAAAAATACTCTCACAGTTTTTAAGTGAATAACTTTTCATATTTAAATGTACTACTCAATACGCCTCTCGGTGGTTTAGCGGTAAGTTTACAGGCTGAAAACGTTAAAATCCGGGGCTCGATTCTCCGCAGTTGGCAGCGAGAGCAGATGGCTTACTATGTAGCTTTGCGCTAAAAGAACAGCAAATATCCAAAAAAGTTATAAGTAATACTTTATTAGTTAGATCTTGAAGAACTAAATTTCTTACATAATACCACAAGTTACTTCAAACTGTCATGATTGTATCATAATTTCTGTTGTACGTTTCAAAGGATAAAGAGCACAGTTAAGTACGTCGGTTAGTTAATTTATATGGCGTTTGTGTTCTTAGTGTTATTTGCACCAATTTGTTTTGTGCTTTTATGTTTCATAATTAATTAGGTCACTTAATTTTGTAATAATGAGTAGTTACATGTAATCTTCAAAAAGGTTTAAACTTTCCTTACTTATAACTGCCCACTCCCGAACTATGCAACACGTGGGAGGGTGTGCTTTAGCATCTTTAGATAGATGGATTACATGCATTGGTTATTGTAAAATCTGGAATTATTTTTCGAATACATTAGTATGCTTAAATTAAGCAAAGGTAATATGTTTACAATTTGTTTTCTCTTAGATATTTCATGGAACACATACGTTTGAAAGTCGTGTGTACAGTTCAGTATTAAAGTTTTTCTAAGCTGTAAAATCTTTATCATATTTATCATAAGTCTGAAGGCTTACAATGCTAAAAATCATATTTTAATACCCATGGTGATGGTGAGCAAAAGAAAAATAGCCCATCGCGTAGCTTTGTGCTTAATAACAACCAAACGGAACAATCCTACTTTGTACACCTGAAACGAAACATATGCATGAGCGTTTCATCTTTGATACCTAACTAGATATGACGTTTCCCAATTGGCAGTCATATAGTGTGGTTGCATTGGTCATTTACTGATGTTTGAGAGTATTATATAAGGATTCGCATATACTGATGTACAAATATCAATAACATAGCACCCAGATGTTTGAGTGTATTATATAAAGTTTCGCATATATTGATGTACGGATATCAGTATCTTAGCACCAAAAAGAGCGATATCGTCTTTTTGTCGTGGCGGTTTATTCACTTTGTGAAATAATTATCAATAACTATAATAATAATATAATAATAACTATAATAATCAATAACAATAATAGTTATTAGTTCAATTTGTCTGATAAAGCAGAGTTTCCTTCTGGAACATTGCTGAAAACTCAATAGCAGCAAGAATATCCAACGAATATTTGGTTTCAAACGAAACCCAAAACTCGAGCGCTTTCTTCTTGTTCTTCAGGAGAATAAAGAGATGTACCTTAATCTTCCTTTTCAATTTCAAGTTTTTTAGTTCGTTGATACCGTATATTTTATGAATTTTGTTTTTCTTAATTTCATCATATTTCATCTTTTAAACTATTTCAATTTATTTTAAATTCAATATGCCTGATTAATTAATACCAACTACTTGTTTCATGAATATATATAATACTTTAAACTAACTTGTATCGTAATTACTTTGTCTAAAGTTGTTGTTTTCTTAAGTTGTAGATTTAAAATTACTATTATAAGGTGCATTTTTAGAACATTCTCTTTAGTTGGTCAGATTAAATTAACAATTAACTTTATCATGGTCAATATTTAGAAATGATTTTTGATTTTATCGAAATGAATTTATTACTGCTTGGTACCTCTCTGCTATGATGAAAAATAAAAAACTGAGAAATCTAAAAAGAATTCCTCAAATGAGCGCACTTCAAATCAACGTCAAGACACTTGTTCTATATATCATTCTTTCAAGACACTTGTTGCATATATCATTCTTGGATTAACTTTCGAGAATAACTGTGTGGAGATTTCCTGTGCACTCATTATGCTTAATATATACACTTATAATGATATGACATACTTTTAAACATAAACTATGCAGCTACACATAATAAAGAAATAACAAACAAAATTTATACATTTGTCGCATTCATTTGTACTCGGTAAACTGGGAGTTTAAAAAAGAAATAAGGGTTAGTAATTCGATCCCATGGCAACCCTTTAACATTCGTCCTGCGTAATTTATCCTGTCATGAGTAATTAAACTTATTACGAAAGCCGTCTTTGTGTGTAGATAACCTTGGACTTCTTTTTGAACATATAACCTTACAAACTTATGCTAGGGAAGTGTTTTAAGTGCAGTCGCTATTTTCGAAACTAACTCAGTCTTGTTAGTAATTTCACTAAAAAATGCTCTCTTAGCTCATGATTTATGTGAAATACTAGGATTATAGTTTAGCTAATATATATTTTCTTCTTTTCGTCTGTTTATGTTTAGTTAAGTGTTTGTAGTTTATAGGTGTTCATAAGAAAACCATGTCGTCAGTTCGTAAGGTTTATTAATTAAAAACTTCATGTAAAAGATTAGGCACTGAAAGTGCATCATTGGTTATGTATTTGTGTGTTAACTCTTATTAATTTTAGCACCAATGATTAATGTTTCTCACTTCGGTTCAGTTAATATGCACTTCATAATGCATTAAAAGGATGTATTGTGAAAGTAATGGTAATATATCTTTATATTTTATAATGCAAGTGGTGGGAATATTTTTTGTTACAATATAATTATTATGGTAACATATGCTGATCTTCAAAGAAAATGTAAATTTGACAACCAAAAAACGGATCATTACTGGATTGCAAAACTCGGAATACAGAGCATTATTTATTGCCTTTATTTTCGCTTCAGTTAAGCGAATCTTTAGGTTTAGCATTCGTGTTTCTAAAGCACTTACAAGACATTTTATGTAAAAACTTCGTACATAATTTTATAAATGATTATCTGAAGAAAAATCGGACTTTCCTCTAGATGACGGTGGAGCCATGACTTAATATTTCGTTAACTTTTTGAAAGGGTTGTTTTACAAAATTTAGTAGTCCTAGAGCGTGAATTATTTCAAGCTATTCCACGCAAAGCCTTGCAGAAAACAATCACGGTATCATGAATCTGATCTATATATAAATACACACATCTATTAAGGACGTATTTACATGAACATGTTTCAGAACAAAATCATGAACAAACATATCATTACTATCTTTGTGGGATCCAAATTTAGATAGGAGTTTCCGTTTCGACACATGTCGACAACGATAATAAGCATGATATATACAATATTGTCCACACACACCACACAGACGAATACACACGAACTTAGTTTATAAACACAAAACAACCATTCTGTACATATATCAACTTAGAATATTTTTCAACATTCATGAGATCTCATTACACAACGAAAGGCATCAGTCTATAACAAACAATATAGTTTTTATTTGAATTATCTCACGTTATATTTTTAAAGCTAAAATATATTTTGAAGCAGTGTTACAGTAACACCTAAAAATCAGTGCATTTAACTTGCATGACATACGTGTTTTATTGTTTCTAGAGCTGGATAGTGTTACTATCACATATAACGTACTACTGAAACGTTTTTGTCACACCTAATGTTTTATAACTATTGAACGAGTTAACATAACGTTCTATAACTTTTTACATTCAGAAAAGGACTCTTTTTAAACATAAAACTTACTATACACAAATGACACATGTTTCACTATTTCTGATTTTCACATATTGTTAATAAACTCTGTAGTAAATCATTTTACTACATAATAGATATGTTTAATCATTATTATAGAATAACAACACTTACCATTTTTTCACAAATCTTTGAGGACATATATAACTGAACTTTCTTGGACACACATTGATAACGATAATAAGTATAATATATGCACTATTGTCCACACACAGAGACGAATGTGGTCCTTACAATACTTTTTTGTTGTTGTAAGTTTACGTTGGACAGCTCGTTTTGGTGATTTTCCTATGTTGAGATTATGTGGAGTCAGTCCTAATGGAACGAAATATTCTTCTTTCTCATCTCGTCCAATGTAAATACAAACCCAGTGGCTACCAGATTTATGACTGGATTCAGATTGACAATTGTTTTTCTACATGATCAAATAGTTTATCACTGGCAAACACACCTCCAAACGTCTTTCACGTGCACAATTCTTGTGAAACTATCGAATAAATTTCTAAAGTGTTCATAGCTTCTTTCAGACAATGTTCCATAGAACACCTGCTGTTTTGCTTTCACAAGTCAACGAAATATCTGATATAACATACATATTATACAATACTTGAATGAGGGTAATTCATTTTGCTACAACTAAATATAATAAATGAATGACCCACTGTTTATCCTTCTACTTTATATTGTTGTTGTTTGTTATTAAGCACAAAGCTACAAAAAGGGCTATCTGTGCTCTGCCCACCACGGGTATCGAAACCCGGTTTCTAGCGGTATAAGTCCGCAGACATGCCACTGTGCAATGGGGGGGGGGCTATTTTGTATTAAAATTTCATAAAACACAGAAACTGCCTAAACATTATTATGAAATATCATACACAGAAACAATCTGGACACTGACATCAAGCTAGCTAATCTTTGTCTGTTAATAAATACAAAGCTCGTCACGTGGGAAGAGTAGACAGAGAAAAAGATATATAAAGGAGAGAAAGGTCGTTAACATACACACATACAACGCATGTTTTACTATCTTTAATTTTAACATCTAGTTAATAAACTCTTTAGTAAATCACTTTACTACATAATAAATGTGACTAATCACTGTTATAGAATAGCTGCACTTATCATTTTTCATAAATCTCTTAGGACTGAACTCTACATAATCATATAATTTATACATATATTTAATGCTCACCATACTTTAACTAGAGTTTTTATATAACAATGAAATTTAAAAGTCAACAAACATAGTTTTTCACATTACACAGAGATACAAAACACTAAATGTATATTTTCAGTATCTGACGGGACATTTCAGGTAAGGTACAATTATTGTATACTTTCTACTCAATACCGTGTCAGAAGTTCAGACTGTGTCATTTGACTCAGAATAATTTTGAAAATGAAAGATCGATTCAATTACTGATATTTACTTAAGCATATGAAATGTATGAGATTTTATTATACAATACAATTCTGTTTCAGACTCAGAAAATGCAATTTCTCCAAACTGACATAGATTTTTGAAACGATGTTACGGTAACATATATTATCTTTTTAACCTAAAAATCAGTGCAAAAACTTAACTTTATGCACACTATAAACTTACTACTTTATCAAAACATCAATTACATTTTTCATAAATGAACAGCACCGAAAAGAGTTGACAAACATAATCATAAAAGAACCTTTAGTTATAAATCAAGCGATTATTCTTTGACTATTTCAAAAGAGATATTTCTTTTCATGGATTTTGAAACTGCTACGGTAACATAACTTATATTTTCACTTAAAAATGATAAAAATCAGTGTTCTGTGATTTTCTTATATAAAATACACATTTAATCTTAGCCTAATGTACTTGTAACTTTAGTATATGTAAGTAAATTCTCAGTTTTAAGTATAACACATACTGAAACATTTGTGCTGGACCTAAAAAAAAAAGACCTTTATATTTTATATGTTTAAACAAAATCATTTTATTCAGAAGAAGAAGAATAACCTTCATCTTCACTATCTTCAGTACGAATCCTCATTTGAAATATATTATGCCTATTTTGTATAATACCAATCGCCCAGTGAAGTAGTAATTGGGGAATATTTAAATGTTGAATCACATGCCTGCGTAAATAAAACACATCTCCATAAACAAAACAAATATGTCACTCCCAAAAATGATTTGTATGGAGATGATAATCACATGATTGTACAGTTTGAAAATATTCACCACGAAGAATACACTCGTAACCCATGGCTGTAAGTATTTTTGTCTATTATTTTACACACTTATATAAATAATCTAGAACAACGGAGCTTTCTAAGAAGAGATGCCAAAAAGGGTTAAACTCTGTGACCAATGCTTTGACTTTTGCTCATTAGTCTCATGTTGGTCAATGAGCGCTATTTGTGAAACAATCTGTTCTCTATTAAAACAAAAACTAGTGTGATATATATCAACACAGAATACTGATTGTAGATCTAATGCGATACAAAGGACAGAGAATGTGTTAAATACATTGATACATCACTCTATCATTGGAAAAATGAGTACCATGAATATTAAAGTGGGCGTTTTTTAATATTGTGATATACTTCTAAGTTTTGTGATCTCAGAACAAAAGGTATGGTCTACAAGAAAAGACATATCGATCCTGTACATGAAATTAGTTTATAAATTCACATAAAAACCATTCACCAACATGATTAAATTTATCTCTAGAGTCTTGTGCTTTACATAACCATACAGAAAGTTAAATTTACATTTCCGAAATTAACAACATTTGATGGTACACTAGGAAATAATTTTTTGTTTATAAGTTGATATTTTCTGTTTTCAATCTAGTACTCACAACAAGAATAAGATTTTAAGGACAAACAAAATCAATAAAATAACTGTGATAACAGTAAAAACATTTCTTGAGAAAATATTTCAGTTTGTTGTTTCTTATAATAAAAGACAAGAACATATCTATCTTTGATTTCACATTCTTAAAATCCATCATGTTTGCTGTCTATAATTACAGAATAAACCTTGCAACCAAAACAAACTGTATATTTACTACATATTAACTCTGCCAATGAAGAACGGATTTTGTACGTTACTGAACTGACAGTCAGCAAAACAAATTTATATATTCTTACACTTAACATTACATTACAGAAAGATGTACATTCTCAATATTTGATCGTACAACAGGAAATTATTTCCTATTTCTAATGTACTACTTTCTGTTTTTGATTTGGAACTCTCATATTTGTCGTTTAAATATAATTTTACAAATATAATACACAAAGATATATAACTTCTTGAAGGTATAATCGTTTAGACACACAAGGAAATAACAGTACACTGAGTGGTCACAAGTAAATAGACACCTAATTTTTCGTCATTTAACTGATTGACTGCTAACTAA
>NW_013666155.1:383581-399034 GCF_000517525.1 Limulus polyphemus
TGTCTATTTACTTGTGACCACGCTGTGTATTGTCCATGTTACAGTTTGGACAGTGTTCTTCAATTTTATCTGAAGGACAAATTCCCCTGACAAGCTGACATCATAATAACATTTGATATTTACAAATAACACAAACTGAAATATGTATTGACTACCAAGATTAAATTAACTTTCATACAAGTATGGTACATTTAAGTTAGTGCACAATCTTTGTTATACTTCTGTTGATATAAGATTCACGAAAATTGAGTACAGTTCACTGCAGTAACAGAAGTTAAAGTAATAACACAATATCTCACAGTTCTCCTTAAGCTACAATTACCTAAGTATTAACCACACAGGAATACGAAAAGTAAATTTACGATGTTTTTTTTAGTTAGTCACACATATTAATTTGCATATGGGTTTGTGTTTTATTTGTTCACAACACGTCCTTGTATGAGAGTTTTCATTTTAATGTAATAATATCACAATAAATGTTTATCTAATATTAATATTCAGTGCTTAAAATTTAACGATAGTGTAATTTTATAGATGATGGTTTAATTCAACGAACCCTCATGTTTATTTGAACGATGCTGGTGAGTTATCTTTGTAGAAAGAATGTGTTATTTTTATTGTGATGCTGACCGAGTTTATGATGCTTTTATTCAAGTAAATGACAGCGAAGAAGAGTTAAGTTGGCGAAAAATCGTTTTTATTTGAGTGATGTAGTGATGATACTGATATAAGTTGACAGCATATCGACGAGTTTGAGTTCGGTTGGCCATGTTCTTGCCGCTACTGCTTTAACTTGATAAAATATTCTGATTGAGTGATAGCGTTATTCTATCTTAAAAACATAATGATGCAGAAATATTATAACAAAATGTCATGCCTACATATTTGATGATGCTGATGTAATTTAGAGAAACGCAATGATTCTGACTGAAGTACGCTATCTCTAATTTAGACCTTTTTTGATATACGAGTATTAGTTTTTTCTATTTTGCTTCGTTTAAGTTCCCTATATGTTGCTTAGTTAGTTCCAGTCTTAAAGTGTAATAATCTTTATCTTTTTATTCTAAATCTAATATATGATATCACGTTAACAAAAATGTATTTTTATTTTATCGTTTTTGTGCTAGAATTCACATTCTCGCATAAACCGTATAGCGCTACCACACAAAAACTGTAATAAATAACTAAGTCCACTTTAAGAAGGAGATCCTTAAAAGTTTGTAATAAACAAGTATTTGTCAACGAATCAAAAAAAAAATTGATGGGAATAAAATATAGATACAGGGTTTTAAAATTATGACTTACGTAGATTATTGCATGAAGAAACTGAAGTCAACTTTGTCTGTTACGTAATGATTGAATTTTGTCTAAGATTCGCACATACACACATGGAGAGAGTAGATGCACTACAATTCTTCAATTTGTATCACTATGTAATCATGCTTTACGTGCTAATGTATCAGTATGTAATCATGCTTTACGTGCTAAACGTTTTCATTTTTTTTGACAGATCGTAGTCCCTTTTCGTGCTCTGAAATTCTTGAATTGTTTGATGTAGTCCTGGCTCATGCTCTAAAAGTTTTCAAATTTCTTGAAGATCAGGTCGTAATCCTGTCCCATGCAATAAACACTTTCAATATAAGCATGTTTCATGCTCTAAACGCTTTAGATTATTTGATGAATAGGCCGTGATCACATATCACGCAATAATACTTTTATACTTGTTTGATTAATGTTATCTTACTCGACTCGAAGTCTGAGGGCCGTGGGTTCGAATCCCCGTTCCACCAAATATGCTCGCCCTTTCAGTCGTGGGGGCGATATAATGTGACGGACAATCCCACTATTCGTTGGTAAAAGAGTACCCCAAGAGTTGACGGTGGGTGGTGATGACTAGCTGCCTTCCCTCTGGTCTTGCACTGCTAAATTAGGGACGGCTAGCGCAGATAGCCCTTGTGTAGGTTTACGCGAAATTAAAAACAAACCAAATAAAATCCTATTTTACGCTATGCAAATGTTTCGGAGTAATTTGATGAAAAGACTGAAATACTGCCTCATATTCTAAACGCTTCCAATTTATTTGATAAACAGGCATAGTTCTGTTTCACGAATTGAACCTTATAAACTTATTTGACAAACAGGTTGTAGTTCTGTTTAAAAGGAAGAACATAATGTTGTAGGAAACGAATGTTTTGTAGGAGAAATCTTCTAAATCAGGAGTGAAGATCTACTGTATTAATGATTTAAGTTCATGGCGAGAAAGTTGTAGCATAAGAATACTGATTACCTACTGGAAAAAGGACTTTGAATTTACACACACAAAGAAAGATAATTTAATTATAATCATAATGATAAAATGTGAATCAGTTATGAAATTTTAAACAGACAATGGCTACTCGAAAAATGCAAGATACCTTTTTTTTTCTTTCTGCAAACTGTTCTCAATGTTCATGAGATTTCTCTATAAAGAAGGATTGGTAACATTTGAGTTCCCCATCGAAAAAAGTACGAATGTTCGGTGCCTTCTATGAATATATCCCAAAATTGCATGATCTATAAAATCAATTACGAACATACATCAATACCGATAAAGAGAATAACACAAACAGAGAAACAGAAGTGGAGAAATGTACACGAACGTATGTGAACATGAACATGAATATGATCAAATAAATACCTTGACAAAATAATCAAGATTTTTTTGGGAACCATTTAAATATTGTATAGAGTAATTCCTCAAGACAAATAGATTTAATCCACTAATGCAGGATTTATGCTCATTATTTAGTAAATATCATAAGATACATAATACATGCATGTGTACAAAAAATAGTATAAAAAAGAAATTCTGTGCCAAACATCTAAAACTCTACTCTGTGCATTTGGGTTTTACTACATGTATTAAGAGCTACAATGCAATTTCCGTGCTTTATCCATTTTATAAATAATAAAGGCACACACGAAGAAGTTCGCCAGTTCTTCTGAATGATAGTAAAGTTAATCCAAATAAAGTAATAATAGATGAATAAATAATCGGTATAAACAATAAAATAAATGAATAATATTGTGTTATTAATCCTTACCCTAAAAATATGAATTGTAAATATTATAATATAGTTGGCAATAATTACAGTTCACTTACTTAACCTAGTTTACACCATAACAGTCGGTGTTCATGAAAGTTGATGATATACATATCGTCTGGGCCAGTACTCTGATGTGATAGCCTGATGAGCCTTGGCATTAAGCAAAAAAACCTCGTTCGGGACGGTATATGGCAGATGTAATGTAGTTGACATATTACAATATGTTTTTCTTTATTTTCACTCAAAAATGATGAGAACTGCTGAGCATTTTATAAACGTTCTTTCCACAGACGATACAACCTGCCATGATTTGCCAGGAGATCTACAAACTAAACTGGATTATCTCGGATTAAATTTTAAAGATTGTTGAAGTCAAAGCAATGGCAATGGGATTAACATGAAGGTTTCTGTCTTATCAAGACATGCAGTCATGGATATTACGGAAAATCTCCAAGAGCATTTTAAATTCCAATAACTGCCACAGATTGAATCTAGTCCTGGGAAAAATACTAACTCATCATCAAAAACAGTTACATTGTTTTGTAAGAATTGTATAAACATGTGTATATTGTTTCCAACCTCTCAAGCCGGAAGGAAAGTTTTTCAAAGGGAATACGCATCTGTCACTCAAAACCAAAATCGTAAACAAGATAGGAATGTGAAATTGATAGTGTTAAGATAGTTTTTGATGTATGAAGTGCAATGAAGCAACTATCTGAAACAGCCAATTATCCAAAAAGGAGTGAGGTAGCTTCTGGGGAAATTCATACTATGAGTTTTTTAAGTGTGCTGAATTTAGTTATTTGGGCATGACCACTTAGTACATGTAAACAGGATAATTAAATTGATGTAGAGCTCTAAAATGCAAACAGATGTAGCTACAAAACGTATGGAACACTAATTCTATTCCCAAAAGAATACCATTATAGTGGATTTATATTAGCCTTAATATTAGCCAAAGAATTGCCAAAATAAACTACTATACAAAGAATTGGATACATTATATTTAAACGATTTGGAATATGCAAAACAGCAAGTCACGTCACAACTACAGTTTGTATAAAATCGCAGTGGAATGGAATGTATCGAAACTACATTTTAAAATTGTTTGTAGTTTTCGTAATTAGTGTATTAATATTATAAATTGATCGTTTTTAGAAAAGGGTATGTAAAAGTCGCTTCTGACGCATAATATTTATACACTCAGACCATAAAGACGTGCTAAAATTAGGTATTTATACAGAATGAGAATATCCCTTTTACTCAATAGCATTGGAAAGCAAAGGAATATGGATCAACTAAAGGAATCAGGCCCATCAACAAAGAGACCAACAGTAAGTCATACCTCAGCCATGGTAAGCAAAATGTGGTATATTGTAAAAATAAAGTGTGAATCCATGAACAGAAAGGTCAGTAGCAAAAGTCTTCCACATGTCCCAGGCAACATTACGCAATATTATAATTAAGAAAGATCTTCATCTGGAAGTGAGGCCAATGGGGTATAAGTTTATCGAAATGAGGCTTTCAGTCATACATATCGTTCAACCATTGCATATCCTAAGCAGTTGGCGAATGAAACAGACATTTATGCCATTCCATATGAAGAAATACTGGTCAAGTCGCCGGAGGTAGTGCCTACGGATTTTTGTGGGATCAAACTGTTTAAAAATGCAGTGATAAACGATCATTCCTTTACACTAGGTGTGTTATAGAAAGTAACAATAAGTAGCGCTGTGCTTTTGATATGACAATATTTCCATGAAGGCTATTGCAGTGGAAACTACACTGCAGGGCAGCTGTCTTCAGTTAGAGCATGACGAGACATGACGACATAGACTGACTGTAACTTCATTGTAATTGAATGTACCCAAATACCATAGAAACTTCATTTCAAACCAGTTATGAAACATATCATCCTTTGGTAGATCCACTGGAATGTTTCAGAATTGAATATTTCTTGCATATCTTGTACAATGCTATATCGTTTGGGATGTGAAAAAAATATATAAATTTTATCACTGTAGTTTAGACTGGTGAATATTTTATGCTATCCAAAAACATTTAAAGTTTTCACTCTTACAGACGTTTGGTATTGCACGCATATTTAACAAACAGAATGTACAGTTCTTGAATGGGTAATGAAGAAACTCTTTAATATAAGTTTAACATAACAGCTAAAGTACAACGTGTCGACAAGGTTTGGTCATCATCAGGTACAAGTAGTTTACACTGACACAGATTTATATATATATATATACAGTGTGGAACAGAGAGGTCACATGACCGGATACTGACTTAGAATATACATCTTGGCACCCCAGGGTTGTTTTGTTCTATTAAGATGGATTCATTGATTTTACATTTGTTTATGTTTGGTTCTTTGTTTAAAATTACTGTGTTTTTAATAGATATACTATGTTTTTTTTTGAGTGAAATGGTGGAAAACATGGGACGGTTTTTATTGTGTTCTGTGAATCTGGTTTCCAATTTTATTTCTGTTTCTCCGATTTAGAATTCTGGGCAGTTATTGCATGTTATTTTGTAAATGACGTTGGTATTGTGTGATTCTAAATACTTTTTTGTTTAGTAATGTTTTTAATTTAGGGCCGGGTTTTTGAGAGAATTTGACGTTGACAGGAATTTTGTGTTTAATGGCTAGTTTTGTCCAAGTGTGGATAATTCTTGAGCTGGTTTCAGAGACAAAAAGGTAAACTGCAATGTAATGTACTGTTGTTGGGTTTGTTAGTATCACTTTCATTCGTGAGTTGAGTTTTGTTGTTGTGAATATTGGAGAGTTTTCAACAATAACTGGTGGAAATTTGTTGGTGTGAATGGAGGAATGCTTTATGTGGTTGATTTCTTCATTTATGTAGTCCGTTGAACAGAGTATTGTAGCTGTGTTTATGAGGTTTTTCAGTGTATTGATTTTTTGGGTGATGTCATGAGCGGAAGTCCAGGTATGTAGAGGCCGGTGTGTGTGTTTTTACGGTGAGTTTTGGTTTTCAACTGTGCGTTCGATCTAATAATGTTGAGGTTAAGAAAATATAACTGTTTATTGTTTTTGTGTTCTAAGGTAAATATGATGTTGGGATGAATGGAGTTTATGTGTTCAAAGAAAGTTAGTGTGTGTGTTCTGTATAAGTGAAAACAGCAAGAGTGTCATCGACATATCTGTACCAATATAGTGTGGGATGAAGTGCAGAATGCATGACTTATGTTTCGATCTGGGTCATGAATATATTGGCAAGAACGGGTGAAACATGATTGCCCATACTTAAAACATCTATTTGAAGGAAATGTTCGTTTTTAAAAATGAAGTTGGCTTTATCTGTTGTAAATTCTGAGAGAGAAGCAAAACGTGTGCTGGGGATGTGGATTAACTTGTTGGGGTAATTAATGTATAGGTTGAATGCGATATTGCAAGCTTCATTGGCGGGGACTTCGGTGAAGAATGACACGACATCAAAACTAGCCATTAAGGTTTTAGCATTTAGTTGGTCTAGTTTGTATTTGAAATTGAAGGCATCTTTGAAAATTGAACCTGCAGATGTTACATATGGTGTAAAAGCCCAGGCTATGTATTTGTCAAGATTGTAATTGAAGGAATCATATGTGGACAGTATAGGTCGTAGCGAGCAGTCCTGTTTGTGTGGTTTAGGAATGCCATAGAGTTGTGGTGTGGGTTAATTAGTTTTACGTAGATAAAAATAAAGATCGTCAGTAATAAAATGATCTTTTTTCATTTGTAATAAGGTTCTGTTTATTTGTTTTTCGTGTGTGTTTGTTGGGTGTTTTTGGGATGGCTTTGAATTTCTTTTTATCGGAAAGGATGTCGTTTATTTTGTCGATGTATTCTGAGTTGTTCATGACAACAGTGGTGTTGCCTTTATCAGTAATCTGAATTTTCGAGAATCTCTCTACATGCTTATAAATATAACCAACGCGACGCCCCTAAAAATAGTATCTATTATTGGTTTGCTATAGTTGGTGTGCTATAAACTTCGGAAGTTATAACCGTGATAACTCGACCTGTATCGGCGTATGATAAGCGAGAACTACAGGGCTAGCTAGCTCCCTGTTAGTGAATTATACCTACATCAACTCGAAATTAACTAGCTCATCGTTAACCCTTGATAAGATATCAAGGAAGTTCCAGACTAGAAAGAAGGCTTTATATTGCTTGAAAGTTTGTGAAACTTTTGTATATAAATCACTGTTTGTAATAACTATTTGTAATAACAGTTATTGTAAATTGTATTGTTGTTTGTATATGGAAACATATTTGTATTAAGAAAGAAAACTGTGTGTATCAATCTTGTTGCCAAATATCATAAATTGGAGATATATCGACAAATATTTAACTACTAAATTTAAATCATCACTTAGCTCGGTTTCAGACCATTCGAAATTGTAAAATGTAACAGCCGCTACTCTCATAATGTACCCACAAAGAAAAGTGCGGAGCGTGATGTTTTTTTCGGCGGTAACGGGGTGCAAAGCAGTCCTGCACTCTAATCACCGAGCTGCGCTGGTACTGGGGGAGGGAGGGAACTCTATCTAACGGGTTTTGTGCTAGGTTAGGAAATTAATTAAATAAGTAAATATCATAAAATTAAAAAAAATTATATTTTACTATAATGAATGCGTAGCACCTAGTACTAAAAAGCTGGATGTTTAGATTGTTGTTAATACCTTGTTGATCTTATCCCCCATCTGCACCTAAATTCATTGTTTATTTATTTTTGTTTTCTCTATAGTAATTTGTTGTTATTTAATTAGTTTTTTACTTGTTGTATAACTGATCAGGTAAACGAGAATTTGTGCATATAAAGAGGCAACATACACATGATAAATAGAGAACCTAAGGAAATCTAGAGCTGTTTCCACCAGGAGGTGACTGTACCACTCAGTCAATAAAAGCCTCAGTGCTTCCAGAAAGGCGAACGTGGTGGATAAATTTAGTGTAACCATAGGTTTTTCGTTGCTGCTGAAATGGCGAACAATAACGTTTAAGTAACTTGTTGGTTTAGGAACAATTCGAGTGATTTTCAGAGTGCAAGAAGTTATCACCGATCTCGTAAGCTGGTATGTGGGACTTTCTATTTTCCATTCTTAACGAGTTTTTGATTTCTGTATTTGATACTCCGCTTGTGTTTGCAAGATTTTATTATTTTCCTTTAAGTGATAGCAAAAGTAAAGCCCGTTTTACCAGCATTTTTTTTGCCTTTTTGGTTTCTGAAATAGAAGTACAAAACAAAGTAAACAAAAAATATAAGCCAGTAAATTGATGAGGACACATGTTATTCATTTTTATGTGTTTCAACGTTGCTTAACTAAAATTCACGAACACGTGAAATTTGTACTCCATGTACAAGACGTCTGTTACTATGAAAAGAAGCAAACAAACAAATGGTAAATGTTTTTATTTTTTATTATTTTCGCCGACTATAGAACTTGCTATTATCAGTCCAAACGTTTGTCCCCCCTCCAGTGGGTCAACGGTCAAGTTTACGGACTTAGAAGTAAAAGTTTCGAAAAATAGGGTTTGATGATATATTCAATGCTTTTCTCGTACTATTTCTGCTAATTTATCCACACATTTTTATTGATATCAGAGTTTACGTTTCCTTAGAAATCATGGAGAAATGTAATCTCATATAACATGAAAGTCATTTGACGTTTTTGATAAGGAAAAGCTAGGACTCCCACACATGGAAAGAGAAGAATTAGTCATGTGCAGGAAAAGCTAGAACTCCCACACATGGAGAGAGAAGAATTAGTCATGTGCAGGAAAAGCTAGGACTCCCACACATGGAGAGAGAGAAGAATTGGTCATGTGCAGGAAAAGCTAGGACTCCCACACATGGAGAGAGAAGAATTGGTCATGTGCAGGAAAAGCTAGGACTCCCACACGTGGTGAGAGAGAAGAATTAGTCATGTGCAGGAAAAGCTAGGACTCCCACACATGGAGAGAGAGAAGAATTGGTCATGTGCAGGAAAAGCTAGGACTCCCACACATGGAGAGAGAAGAGAGAAGAATTGGTCATGTGCTAGAATGATTCACAGAACTAAATATTATGATTGATTCGTTCGCTAACTTCAATGATAAATGTTTGCTTAGTTTCTGTCATATGATAGCATAAATGTTACATCGAAGATGGGCTACATATTTGCTCAGTTTCTTTTTACTTATTATATACGGATACTAACAATGGAACATGCAGACTTAAAACCTTGTCAAGACATTTACAAATAGGTAATTTTTTTGCAAGTAAAAGTATGGTATTTGGCAGTAATGGCGAGAACCTGTATTCACCTTCATTGCTATGTAAACGTAGCAAGCTTTTAAAACCAACTTTTGTTTTACAGCTCCGAAAAAGAGTCACTCGGTATTTGAATATTATTTGTAGAGACAATTGTTTCGCTTTTATCTGGAGTGTTTATATTAAACACGAAGCTCATGATCGGATTATATACAATTATTATTTTCACCAATGAAATCTCTTGTTTTGGTTTAGCTATATTTGTTTATAATTGTAGAAGTAAAAAAATCAGAATTTTTGGTTAAAAGTGCAAAAGTGAAAAAAATGAAAGATTATACAAGTCCTGCTTTATTAAATAAACGCCAGTAAATGTGTATTTTTTGGGCAAACCCTTGTAAAAATATCTTAGTTTATAATCGGTTACAACAAAGACCTTGATGCTGGAAAGGCTTTATTATTTATTCAGCGTTTTATTTGGAAAATTTCATAAATTTCAAAAATCTCAGAACAAGACAGCTTATTATTTAAATTTATATTTGCACAAGATAAACCTAAGATTAGCAAAAATTGAAGTTAAGAACAATCAGGTACTATGTGTATTGTTCAGAGCTTTGGTTACATAATCATAGAGAAAGCAAAAACATCATTGTTTTCTTCTTTGAAATATAATCTTTTGTTTGAAATTTTACGAAAGCAGTATTTCAGAATGGAATGAAGGCTCCACAGAAATACTGTTTATCCTGAGAGTATTCAATCTTTTGTTTTTATACTCGTGCCACCAGCAGTTTGAGGTTTTTATATTTTTTGTAAGTCCTAAGATAAAACAAAAATGGTATTGGCTTTCTTACTGAATACACAAACGGGCTCTTAGATATAGTATAGATCTTTAGTTAATATAATAGCTTTAAGTTATGAGTTTGGAGTATCGAAAACCGCTTATGTTTGACTTTTATATTATGTGTTTATTCTCATATTTCAATGAAATGATTCGTTTTATAGCTTTAATGGACCAGACAAAGTGGAGTCAATTTTTTTTCGAATTGATTCGGTTTTACCTAATATCAGAAATCGAAACCTTTCACAACCATATACGTATATATTCTTCAAACTAATGAACGAAACGACATCAAATCATTTTGCTCTGATAAATTTCCAAGAAAATGTTACCTATTATCTTATAAAATTGCACGTGTTTCTTGTACACAATGTGGAATTCACGACGATAATTTGTTCTGATTAATATTGTAATATACAAAGTTACATACAATAGCTAACTTGAGTGGGTAAAGAGTGTAATAAACATTCAGTAATTTCATTTTCTTACATAAAGAAAAGAAAACACCTTTTTTTTCCATTTCTGTAAATTGCAATAATGAAACTGTTTTTAGTTACTTATGTGTTGTTTAGAAATTAAAAAGCATAAAAAAATATTATTTAATTTTTTTTTACCAATATTATTGCCCCCCCCTCCAGTGGCACAGCGACATGTTTGCGGACCTAAGCGCTAGAAATCGGGTTTTGATACCCGTGGTGAGCAGAGCACAGATAGCCCATTGTTTTATTGTTACAATTCATTGTAACGCCATAATTAATTGGACAATGCTTTTTCATACTCATCAGATTGGAATATATTTTTTCTGTATAATTATTTTGCAAATACTATATACACTTTTAATATACTTTCTGTACAGTGCAACACACACACACACAAATTTAATAACAATGTTGATAGCTACAGTGTTTACCCATATGTTTATGAGAAGAAGTCACAGTCTGATACTGTGTTCCCTTTTGTTACTTGTTGTGAATAGGTGGTATAATGCTATCTTTAGTAAAAGTCTCAAATAAAGTATCTTTGTATTCACTTTGTTCTGTAAAAAAAAAAGTTTTGTAATAACACATAGAATTATTAATTTTTGTTGTTGTTAAGCACAAAGTTACACAATGGGTTACCTGTGCTGTTCCCATCACGAGTATTGAAACCCAGTTTTTAGCGGTATGATCCCTCAGTCTTACCGCTAAACCACTTTGGGGCAGTTTTATTAAATTTGTTAATACAGAGTAGGTGTAAAAGCGGTGAGCTAGAAACGTAGCTTACGTTTTGGTTTTAGTTTATGTCGCTTGGTTTAAACGTCCACTTTCCTGCACAAAACATTTATACTTTTGTTGTTACATTGAATGTGAACAGATAAACAGAAGAACGGAGTATTTGATTTGTAAACTCATATTAAAGCCGTGATCAATTTCATATTCAGAATGCATGCAATACACATGCTACGGTTGAAGCTGCAGAATGAGCTATTTGTGTTGTGTCCACTGCGATTTCTAACTTTATATGCTCTGAAACTTACAACTGAGTCATTTGGGGATCCTACGTTTAAACCACAATTATTCATTTTTTATAAATGAAATGATATCAGCCAGTACATCTATAAAATGAATAGCCTATCTTTTTCCCCTCTTGCTTACCTTTATCGATGAATGAATGCTGCAATTTTACCAAAACGTGTATATTTCATACATGCCCCATGAGTATCGTTCGAAAATTAGCCCTAGACAACACATCGACACGACAACGTTTTATAACTAAATGTTTACGTACGTAAGGCATGACATATTTGAATACACAAATAACTGTTCATCTCTGAACGCTCTATTCTTCCATGTGATTTACGTCTTATTGAACACAATTTTACTCTTGTTTGCAGAGCTATTCTGTCGCAAGGCTTTAACTTCTGTGATCAACTCACCCATGGCGTGGATGTCAGTTTCATACAACACCCTAAATGTAAATTCCAGGAATACAATGCTGGTCACCACTGCCTGTGTGTTGGTTTCGTAATGACATACACTGGACAGAGATGCAATAAATGTGCTTTAGGAAAATGTTTATCACTCATTCATCCATGATTAACAAACAAATGAAGCTACAATACAATCTGAAAATACAAAGAAATGTGAAAGTCACTGTAAGGAAAATAAAATTATGTGTTCAACGTTTCGGCCAGACTTTGACTAAGGAATAGCAATGTTAATCATTTCTTTGCATTTTCAAACGTCAGTGATCGTTGAGTGAAATTTTTGATATCAATGTAAAAAAATAAACCCTCTTAACATTTTTCATTTTTATCATTGTTTATTGAATGAAAAGGGTTTTTGAATCTAAAAGTAGATCCCGTCTTTATACGTCCAGTACATAATATATTGCAAAGTATTATGTTGTAACATTTTCTATGTAAATCAGAAAGAAATGAACTACGTTCCATCTATAAATAACCTAAATCTACTCAATAAGCTTGAAAATCTTACACTTCTTAAATTTCATCCATTACGTGTAGTAATTTATGCGCAGTAGTAACAGTTTACATGTGTTTTTCTTCATTAAAGATGTACGAGAAGAACGTTAGTAGTCATTTTTCACGTTTTCTACAAGGTGTTTTGCAAGTTGCAAAAAAAAAGAAAGAAAATAATTTTAATGAAACGAGAGTTATCTCTTTGATAAAATTCACACTTTAAAGATATGTTCTAATCTAGAAGAATTAAAAAGTGAATTGTTATTAATAAAATATGTAGCATTAGACAGAGGTTCCTCAACTCATATTGATGATACAGCTGTGAGAAAGTGTAACACAATAACAAATGATGATCAAAAAAGTAAACTGAAATCAATATTTAATAAAACAGATAAAAAAGAAATGTTTTCACCATATGTCACAGTTTTGTCATGTCAAACTTTTCGTAAATTTAAAAAACAAAACAAAAATCTCATTCCCATTTATAGACCACTGAATAAGATTAGTCAAATGTTAAATATAACTAAAGATGAAATCAATATAATGGAGAAAACGGATATTTATAAAATTGAATGTGAATGTGGTGGTGTTTATATTGGTCAGATTAGAAGGAATTTAAGATTTAGAATAAATGCACACAAGAGAAATGTTAAAAATAAAAGCGAAACTCTGCATTAGCTGAATCGTGTTATCCAGGGGGAAAAACTGTTATTTTGGCTCAACCGAATAATATAACGGCTATAAATATTAGAGAAACCATAGAAATAATGAAGTACATTAAAAATTATTTCATCTTAAATAAGGATGAAGGGTTAAAAAACCAGAAAGTTAGTAGATGGCGTGCTAGTAGATCTTTTTTAAATATGTAAACTAGTAGTCACATGACCCTGGCTTTTTTTTATCTATATGTTGCACAGCACTTGTTTTTCACACTCTTGAGGATGGTGTGAAGAATATCGAAGCATGTAGATTGCCTTTTTTTCACGACCAATGATCGGTTTATGAATACAATTCTAATTGCATATTATACAACGTTGATCGTTGAGTATATTAATATATTTGAGAATTCTCTGTTTTATGGCTTATCGCTGCGTGATAGGCACACAGAAGGCCTGGCATAGCCTAGTGGTTAGAACGCTTGACTCGCAATCTGCGGGTCGTGTGTTCGAATCCCCATCCCCGAACATTCTCACTCTTTCAGCCCTGGGGCGTTATAGTGATACGGTCAATCCCACTATTCGTTGGTAAAAGAGTAGCCTAAGAGTTGGCGGTGGGTGGTGATGACTAGCTGCCTTCCCTCTAGTCGTTCACTGCAAAATTAGGGACGGCTAGCGCAGATAACCCTCGTGTAGCCTTGCGCGAAATTCAAAACAAACAAATAATTAATCTTTTTATTTGGTCGCTATACATTAGTTGGACAACTTACCGTTTAATGAATAATTTATTTCAACAAAAGATGAAATACAATTACATGTCACAAAGCTTGCATGTTACAATATTTGTAACACCAATTATCCTTGGTACTGTTACGTTTCCGTTTGTTAATTGATTTTTCCGTAACTTCGTTCCGACGAAACTTTGACGACACAAGTCTTTACTTAATAAAACTGGTTTATTCTTTCCGAATATAACTTTACGATACACTTAATTTCAATATTCGCGCTAAAACAAACACTATAACGAACGAACGTTAACTTCAACAATACCCTGTGACTGCAGTTCAATTACTCACTATATACACACACATAGTACATTCTCGTCACGTTGTCACCCTCTTTTATATACCAGGCTACCCTACATCTAGTAAATACTAGAGCATTCGCCAAAGTACAGGATAGTTCTAGAAAGTAGAGGGCGTGAGAATCACATGATCTCGATGACGCAACAGTACTAAAAACGGATAGTACATAAACATATGGGTGATCAACTTTGAAAGATTGGCAGCCGGAAGGCTTGACGACACAGGTTACTATGACAACCGTGCATAATTGAATTATTATGCGATATGTGAAAGGCTTATTCCTTTTTCCTATTTTTAAACTAGCCTTTAAGAGGCTTCAGTAACATTTTAATTCAATAGACTTAATTTCAATGCGATCCGTTGACAATAGTAACCGAGCTATCGCTCGTTTTTATTGAAATCAAAGAACTCTATCAGATAACCGAAGCTGTCGCTCTGTGAAAAGTTATAATCAGGCATGAAATTTTTATCTTTGACAAACGTTAAATTCGTTCTCCAGCATGCGTCTATGTATCCTATCTTTTTCTGGCTGTCGTATTGGTTGAATCTTAATTGAGCGACAAGAATTCTATATGGATTTTCCATGCCTATAGAACAGATATGTATACCTCAGAGCATTTTACTTACATACAGTCTAACGAGTTAGAGAAGCTCAAAATCTTAACGATTATCCTTATTTCTGTAAAAAATCATAAAATAAAAGAACCAGAATACACTTACACAAATACATAATCAATTAAAATACATAAATTTTGAAAAAGAAGACTTTTAAATTACAGGTGCAAAATATGTGTAGAAAAATGTACAGGAGGAATAAAAATCCATACAAGTGTAAATATTAGGTTGTCAAGAAATTAACGGTGCGTTTTGGAAGAGTTTTATTAACCACCTCCCAAAAAACACACATCACGTATAATAGTTAAACGAACCGCCTAAATGTCACGTTAGTGTAGCCTATACTTAATATAGTTTAGTTTGTATACTTTAAGCCTTTATAGTGATGGTACACGATGAGACACACATTCGGCACGTAATGCTGTTTGAATACAAGAAGGAAAACAACGCCTCTG
>NW_013666155.1:399192-400446 GCF_000517525.1 Limulus polyphemus
AATATGGGAAAATTCATAAAGAAGGTGTTTGGGTGCCTCACGAACTCTCCGTGTGAACGTTGCTTCGTCTCTTCTGGCGCGTAATGCGCGTGAACCATTTTTGGACAGAATTGTCCCTGGTGATGAAAAATAGATTCTCTCTGCGAATATTAAAGGCAGAAAACGTTGTCCAGTTTTTGTTGGCTTCCAGCTTTATTATTCAACGAGTATCTTTAGTCACATTCATACTTGATTAGTATGTTTGATTTTTTTCTTTACTTGCCCATCCTTATAACAAAGGACTTTTCAAAGTCGTAAGTAACCTTCGTAATAGGTGTGCTCCTAAATCACCTAGCTTAGTCACATACTCTCTTTTCGTATTCCATCCCAGTGGCTCAGTCTGAAGGATTATAACGCTAAAAATTGTCTGTAGATACCTGTGGTGGACACAATACAGATAGTCCATTGTGTAGCTTTGTGCTTAACAACAAACAAAATAAACTTTTCATATTCTAACTCCCTCACTAAGACTTTCAACTAGCCTATCACCTTTCGGAACACAAAAAAAGCAAAGAAGTTGTAAAAACGGATGAAAAGACATCTTTTGCATGTATTGAACTTGATTGTTATTTAATACCCCTTTAGTCTAAAAGTCCGAAAGTGGTAATGGCAGTAAAATGTGATCTTTTTTTAGTCCTTAAATTCATAGACACTGCGCTAGACATGACCTAGTGGTTAATTTTTCTAGAATGTGAATCCAAGGATTCATGGTTCACAACCTGTTTCTGCAAAATCGCACTCTACCCTTAGGAGCCGTGTTCGCTTTGTAAGAGTGACATTAAAATTCAACTTCTTTATTAGAGTAGCCTAAAAGTTGGAGGCGGGTGCTATTGACAAGCTGCCGTCCCTCTAGTTTGTCAGTTTAAAATTAAGGATAGATAGCGTAGATAGCTCTTGTGTAACTTTGCGCGAATATTCCAAACAAGCAAACAAAAAACATTCTCTCTCGGTTTTCAGTTTCGAAACTAGGGATGGCTTCACCAGACAGAGAATTGTTTGCGCGAAATTCTAAAAAGAAAGAACAAAGGAAAAATAATAATTACTGGTACGGACAAAATTGAGAATTTTTACGAACATTTGAAGAGGATGAAGATAATATATTGCTACGTCTCCGTTCGTTAGTTAATTTTCCGTATAATTTCTTCCCGAAAAAACTTTACCAATACAAGTCCTCTCTTAATAAACTGGTTATTCTTTCTGAATACAACTTTGCGA
>NW_013666155.1:400456-402651 GCF_000517525.1 Limulus polyphemus
GTATAACAAACGCTATAACTCACAACGAACGTCTCACGTGCCCAACAATATTCTCTCTGTCCACAGTTCAATAACTCAATACCTCCCCCGCCTCAGTTCTTACTGGTTTATATATACAAGACTACACTATATCTAGAAGGATCCCAAGATTTAAGGAAGGGACGTGAATGTTCGAGAAGGACGTGGCGTAATAGTAGTTACGTGAGCTCCGCTGACGCAACAATATTAATTGTGTGTGTGTAGAGAACCTATTGTTGAGTTTTAAAAATTAGAAATTATTTTGGTTCAATAAATACGTATCTTTAACTTTCATAACATATAAAAATCTAAAGAAAATGCATTGCTTTAGATACGACGATACGGTTGTTACGGTAACATGTGTCATATTATGGGGGTAAAAGGTCGTACAAATATGATTTTACATATATTACCGTGATATTTATTTTTGTAAATCTATGCCTAATTTTTCTAGACAAAATTACACTGACTACGACCGAGAAATAAAAACTTTTCTAAGGAATAAATAGCAGGAATTTCATATTCAATTGACTACAAAAAATGTTTTATATTTGGTACCTGATAAAAAACTATTTTATACGCTAGAAAAAATCAATTAAGCATTCTGACGTCTATGTAGCAAGCCGTGTTTTCTTCAGCACACGAAGTTTACTTAGCTCTCAAACGGAATTCGACCATTTCACGAATGTACAGCTTGATTGGCTTGGAATGTCATAGAGCGAATTGTGTTTAGTTATCCAAACTGTTTCGTTCAATTGACCACAAAATTGAATGACGTACAAGCTACACTCGTAAGGCTAAGGATAAGAAGTTACTGCTAAATATATAGGTGAAACCGAACCGGATTATTCACCTACGATTAGTTTTTAATCAGCAATAACTTGTACTGTTACGGTTTTGTTGACGAGAAGACACATGGCTAGTGAGTTATGGCAGCTTCATTGTGATCTTATAAATTTGAAAACTGTTTATTTTGGAACAGTTTCAAACACAAAAATTGTATGCATATTGCTGAATAGACACAAATAAAGGCTTGTAAGCCCAATCCAGTTTACCGTAAAAGAAAGAATGTTGACATGTTGTCTTTTTTTGTGTGTTTTGGTTTCACTCCCTTGAATCCAGCTTCAGAAAGTACTACTGGGCTAGGCTAAAGTATAGGACAGTGGTCAAGCGTACTTGAGTAGTGGATGTTATGCAGTATTTTCACAGATCTTGCTGAACCGCTAAAATCTCCAGTCAAATAAGAGAATAATAAGAATAAGATAAAATGTATCACAAAATTGAATACCGAAAGTGTGATTGTAAAAACAAAATTATACTATGGACGAAAGAATATATTCTGGTTTATTTGCATAAGATGGATAATGAATGCAAATTATGTTTGCTTGGTTGTTGTTAACTTAAACAACAGTTCAAATACATTTGTTTAAGTTTATCAAAATCCCTTTCCTTTTAGGTATGCTGCTTGCGATCTTTCTCGGGGAGAAAGTGGTCAAGATATTATTGATTATACTAATTTTCGCTTCTCAGCTTCCAGTATTATCTGAAATTTATGATTATTAGCAGAGGCGGAGCTATGTATAAGCATACCAAGCGATTGCTTAGGGCCCCGAACAGCTTAAAGAGCATCCATTTTTTTCTTCATCAGAACTTTACCTTTTGCCTGCCTTATTATTGTACTCATTTGAGAAAATAAGTGTTTTCAATGAAAAACGTATCCCTCAGTAACGGATGGACGTTTAACATCACAGCAGCAAGACACTTCTCAGTCAGGCTCATACGTTCGCTGATTGGTTGCAAATTGTACATGGTTTGAAAAAGATACCGGCGCAATGTTAGTATTTGAGTAGAAACGACTTTTTTAACAAGCATATTAGTACGTGTTGTGTGGGTATATTTATGGTGTGGATATATTGCAACTAGTACTTTTTAGGGGATGATTTAGGGGGTCGAAAAATATTAATGCTTGGAGTCTCCATTGGACTAGTACCACCCATAGTTATTAGGTGTACCCACAGTGGGAATCCGATGGTCCATGATTTGGAGCTCCGAACTTTGGGTCTGTGGGTACGGTTAGACAATATATTGTTACGTCTCCGTTCGTTAATAACTTTCCATAACTTCGTTCCGACGAAACTTTAGCAAAACAAGTCCTTACTTAATAAAACTGGTTTATT
>NW_013666155.1:402672-412004 GCF_000517525.1 Limulus polyphemus
AATTCTAGAAACGTGGCGTGACACTATTCATGTGACTTCGCTGACGCAACAATATGATTTTATTCAATATACAGTAGGATGTAATTTGTTTGATTTTAGTTACCGAAGTCCCTTTTTTTCGCAATGTTTGTACACATAAATAAAATATACATATAAAATATCACCAGAGAAAAGTTAATTCGCCAAAAAACAAATATAAATCATAGCGGAGCGTTTCGAACGGTTAAATTTAATTTATTAATTAATTATGCGATAACTAACTTCTGATATACACATTAATTGTGTAGATTTTTTCACGCAGAACTACTGGGAATTGTCATAGTCCGTTCTTTATAAACCAGCGCCTACAGCATAAACGCGAAATACATCATTTCAAATTGAAAGTTGTTAAACGCAAAGGGAAGCCACAATATTAGAATAGTAATATTCACACGCCGATGAGCAAACAAATCAGGATTGGAATAATAATTTTTACACATCAATGAATAATAACAGTATTTTCAAATTGAAATAAATAAGTTCATTTAGATAAGGAAAATGATATTACATGCCGATGAATAAGTGTTTTTATGTTAGAACATTGGTGTTCTCACATGCTGATAATAAAATCGTCCGATTATGTCTCACTGAATAATCAATTCCTTTAGCTTAAAAATTTGATTTTAACAAAACAAATTTTAATAAATCATTTTTTCTAAATTTTTATCTTAATGTTTACATATACAAGGATCTAAATAACTATAAACTGGAACTATTAAATTCACAAACTACTAAATAAATATATGCATCCAGATTGAGACAATAATATTCGCAAACCCTGTGAATAAGTAGAAACTATTGTCATTATATGAAACATATGCTTTGATTTCAAGCACGCAACATTTGCACGATATATTTTAAATATGTTTAAGGACAAACAGTACATATTTCCTATAAATATTGCGTGATCTCTTCGACTCTTTTAAATTTTGCGTCATTAATTTAATACGTTTGAATATACAATAGAGTGAAAGTCGTGTCGTTAAAGACCGATTTAGAATCTTGTTCTTTTTGTATTTCACAAACTTTCTAAGATTTCTATACTAAATCAAAACTGTACCTTTGCTTTGTATGTAATTTGTGGATAAATGGATTTTTTATGATAGGAAATGCAGATGAATTTTACCAAACATGGTAGAAGTAGATTAACTTTGACATTCAATAGCCATGACTAAGCGAACATAAAACACAATCACACCAGTCTAAATTTAGATTGAATTCTGTCTCAGTTAAAGTTCTTGTACTGGATGGTATAAAGTCTTTATTTCATACCAGTTGAAAGTCTTTATAATGAAATCGTTCATTAAGCTGTCGTCCAGCAACTGATTTGTTAATTTTCGACCCCATCACCAGACTGCTTCGACCCATGGCTGGATGAAAAGTGCTCTTTGTTATGGAACTTCTACCATTATTTTCAACCACCTGTGACGTCACAACTTCTAGTAGGTGACATTCGCTTTATTAGTTATTCCTAGAAGGCAAACTCTCAATTCATTTACATTACTGTATACTGTATTAACTTAGTTCTGCAAAAAGATGAAAAGTTATTAGGATTTGATGTAAATACTAAAACACGGCAAAAGCGTTTGTATAATATAAAAAAATAGCCATTAGTGATTTTGAGATATGCTACCATCATAGCACAGATATGTCAAAATTAATCAACCAGATTTTAACCATTAAGTTTGTAATATCAAATTTAAAACATTCATTCCATAACTTAGAAAAATGTATACAGTCTAAAAGGTTCAAAATTCAAGGTATTTATTGCAAAAATGCTTCGCCTTGTAAACATGGCAGAATCTTATGCAAAGGAAAAACAAATTTCTCACATGACATGGTTTAGTATTATTATTCTATAATTTCAAATAAAATAACAGTTAAAGTGTGAAGAGGTAGTTGACTTAGCAGATGTCTTGATCACTAAACTTACTTATTTCAGCTTGGCGAAAATAGAAAAGATTTTTTTTCTGAAGTGAATATATTAAAATGTTATTTGAAGGAAATTTTGTACCAAGTAATCAAAATAAATTATTTGGGCAATTGACGTTAATAAAGTTTTACCTTCTTACATTTTAGTGCACTTTGAGAACAAAGCTCACTTTTTGTTTGAGATATCATTCAGTTTCACACCAAACACACTTAAAGGGAACTGTGGTGAAATTAGAGAGAAATCGTGTAAAACAATTGATACCTGACTTTCATCTCAAATAGTTATCCAGCCAATGAAACAAACACAAATGATCATGTTTGCAACACGAACGCCATTTTAAACTAGAGCTGTAGTCTCTATACGTACGCAGGTTAAACAATAAAATACACTCGAAACCTTATTTCGAGATCACAAAAACCAAGTCACTTCTTTACAAAAGTGAAACAAAAAACAACCAGAAGTAATTGTGGAGCTTTGTTTGCCAAGTCTCGTACTTTTGTAGCAATACTTACTTAGTAAAGTCAGCAAGGAAGTAGGAAATAACACGTCCTGAAAAGATTCAAGTGATAAACAAATGCTGATCATGCCTTTAATACCACAAAAAAATACTGAACACAAAATTCACCATCGAATAACAGAATAATTAAAATACATTTCTAGTCTAGAAACACTAAAAACTTGATTTAATCTTCTGTATTTTGTGACAAACCTTTAAACAAGCTGCATACAAAAAAGTACACCATGAGTCGCCAGTTGGCCACTTTAACATCTTTGCAGCAGGCTAGTTTTCTTCCAGTGGAATAAATCTTTATTGTTTTTAACAGTTATTGTTTTACACAGCATAGATTTTGACTGGTTTGCGATATAAACTTCGGGCTTTTAGTTAATACTGGACCACCGTGACCCGTTGGGTCACCCACTATTCAGAAGTTATGAAGAATTCAAGCTAATTTCAATATTGCACCGAAATGAAGGTTTATTTGGAGATAATTTAATTAAATATTTCAATCCAATCGTGTTATTCATAATTCAAGAAAAGATATTTGATTGTTGATCGGGAGTAAAAGGAAAGATCATTTCATTTTTCAAAAAAGTGAAGTAAGAAGTTTCGTAAAGAGTGTGATGTAAAATTACTCATGCTAGAAATTTTCATAAAGTGACCCCAAAAAAAAACGGCGCTAACTCGGTAACCCGTGGCCCGAGTTAAACGAAACTTGTTTTATTCTGTTTCTATTCTCATTTCAGGGGTACCATATTCTACAAATATGGCGCTATTGTGCGCCGTTTTTGCTGTATTTAATTACAGACAAGCAAACAAACAAACCATCTCACAGTTTTAGTAGTATATAGATATAAAACCTTTTTATTGGTTTCAGGTTTCCATAATTACTATAGCTGAGCAGATAACAGAGGTTATTGTTCAACTGACGACACAAGCATGAAAATTTGCATGTATGTTCTCATCGGACAAGTGACAAGTTAACAAGAAAACTAACGTTAGCTAGTTGAAAATACAATGGCTGCCATTTTTCAAGATGGCCGACGATTTTCTCCATGAACGTTCTTTTTGTTACATAAGTTGACAGAGTTGCCTGATTTGAATGATCTTAGTGTCTAATTATATGTTTATTAACGTGATGAAACTAAATCTGATATAAAAAGGATGGATTTATGTCAATGAATCCCATCAGTTATACAAACAGAAGGCTTACAGTTACAACTTCTTTCACTAGGCATATTGAACCTACTATTATTGCTTTCTATTCTGTACTTCACGAAATGAGGTTTACTAGACTAGCTAGGTAGTTCTGGCATGTACAGCTACAGAGTGCTGTATAACTGAAGCTGCATCGTTAGCTCTTGTACCTATGCTTACAGTCTTATTACAACCACATTCTGTAGATTTTTGAAAACTTAATACAGACCTGCCGTATTTCACCCATTCACATTCAGCAGGACTTTGATTGTTTGGCTGACAGACTGTTGCCTGCTCCTGCACGTATACTGCATAATAGCCTACACGCTTTGAATGTTGCATGAGGGCAAGCTAAGTTGGTGAAATCAACTCAAATTTTTGTGCTTCCAGGCGAAGAGGTCCAGTCTTGCAAAATTATGTTTTGTACATGTACATTGTGATACCCATGGTGGGCACAACCCAGGTAGCCTCTTGTGTAGCTATGCGCTTGACAACAAACAAACAAATATACCAACATGGTCTGATTAGAAACATTGAACGTTTCTTAGTATTGTAAGTTTATTAGTAACTGCACTGACAGATTCGTTTATCTTTCTACGATTTGCAACCAGTACTAGTTCACACTTTTTGTAATATAATTCAAAATATATTTAGTCATGACAATCTTACAGTTTTGATGTTTCGTTTCTTTACTCTATATAATGATTATACTAACATTTCCTGTTAAAAATTAGAGCTTGATGAAAATATAACGTATATAGAAAGATAAAGTGTGGCTCTACAGTTAGATTCTAAAAAATAACTAGCGGTGGAAAATTTTAACAAGCTTTCTGTAGAATCTTTTCTTTTCAATCTTGTTTTTTATTGCCTGAATGATTTCTGCTGGCTCTGCGTGATTGAGCGGCTATTCGACCGTGTGACATGCGTCTCTATAAAAAATTAAGAATCTGTGTAAAAAATAGGAACAAGTGAAATACGCGACTTATCAACAGATAGAGCCGTTAGGACTACCTGTGTTCATCAGCGTGTGTATTTTTTCACAACAAACTTTATCTAATAAACCTTCCAGCTGCAGCTGCGTAAACTCCTTTCTAAAGTTTTAGTTGTCCTATTTTTTGAGGTATTTCATTCTAGCCGCTTCTTTCGGTAATATGAGCTCTGACTAGTTTTTACCTCAAAATCGCATTGAAACAATATAAAAAAGAGAAGTAACAACAACTAGGTTCATTTAATGTGTTATGAGTGTAAGTAATGTACACATTTAATATAACAAACAAACACATGTTTTGTATTTTGATCAACCATACTTTCTATAAGAAAATATATGCATATATATATATTCAAATTTTATAAAACATAGTCACAAAGAAGAATGAATGAAATGGTTAAAACACAATAACAAAAAACGGTAATACAATTAAACAGCTAGTAATTTAGGTAGTTTAATTTTTATTGAATCAGGTCTGAGCAACTTTAAATCAATATATCACTTGAACATGAAAATAAAAATACCGATAAATAGGATCGTTTTATAGGTGGAGTCAAAAGTACTTCTTGTTTTGGTCACATTTGAACGTGCTTTTTGAGGTAGGTTAATGAACGTCTATGTCTTTGTTGATTTTTTCAACAGTGTTTTTACTACTGCGTTGTTTATACAGAAAATAAGTTTTTAACATAATACTTCTTAAACATTAATTCACTTATATTTGAGTGTTACAATTTTCAATTAAAAATAGTGAAATTCAATATGTCTAAGATTACTTATGAAAGTAGCTTTTGATACGAGAAAAGACTAGTATCACGCCACGTCCTTCTCGAACATTCACGTCCCTTCCTTAAATCTCGGAACCTTCTAGATTTTGTGTAGTCTTGTATATATAAACCAGTAAGAACTAAGGCGAGGGAGGTAATGAGTAATTGAATGTATGCGGACAGAATATTGTTGAGCACGTGAGACGTTCGTTGTGAATTATAGCGTTTGTTATAGAGCGACTGTTGAAATTAAGTGTATCGCAAAGTTGTATTCGGAAAGAATAAACCAGTTTTATTTAAGAAAGGGCTTGTATCGGTAAAGTTTCTTCGGTAAGCATTTTTACGGAAAATTAACCAACGAACGGAGACGTAACAGTACAAACATATGCCACATAAGTAGATTAGTTGTGTTGAGGTTTGTGCATTACGTTAAAGCAGTGAATTCGAGAGATTGTAGGTTTCTGAGAAAGTGTGAAAAATCTGTACATGAAATACTTGCAATTATTAATCGTATGACAATAGGGGAACTTAACAGAAGCCAACTAAAATATCCAAGTCGGCTCTAAAAATTATGTTAACATCATGAAAATATGCCTGAAATCGCATATGCAATGTTGAATGTAAACCATCCTTGACAGCAATGCTTTCTGTATGTGACTATATCATCCCTGCAGAAGAAATGTTTACTCTATTAATTCATTTTGGGTTATCAAGTTATTTTGTTTTGTTAGAAGGAATAAGGTATTTAAATTTTGCATATAATCTAAAGATGGCCAACAACGTTTTGTTGTTGTAAACGCTGTCAATCTTAGAACTTTGACTGGTTGTAAATTTTGCGTTGGGTGATGTTTCTGTTTGTTTGTTTGTAATTAAGTTCAAAGCTACTCAATGGGCTATCTGTGCTTTGCCCACCATGAGTATCGAAACCCGGTTTCTAGCGTTGTAAGTCCGCAGACATACCCTTGTGCCACTGGGGGGCGTGGGGTGATGAGAACCACTTTACTTCATATTGAAATGATGACTGAATATTGACCTACAGGTAGATAAATGAATAATTGGAACATTTATACACATTTAAATCGTAATTAGGCTCTCGTCTTTTGATACCAAATCTTATCTGCTTACAATGTGATTCTGGCTACTTGACATCATAATAATTTTACTTTAGTTTTATATCATTTAGCTACTGTTAGATATACACAAGAGTGTCCATTTTAAGTTTAATATGACTATTATTATTTAGTTTATATAGTGCGAACTTTAACGTTATTTTTAGAATCGATAATTATGGCAAGTTTGCCTACGTAACTGTTTACTAATCATTTTTTGTGTAGCTCAATTGCTGTTAATTGACGTCACGTTACTTGAACCTTCTGAATTTGTCTCGTTGCTTTAAGTGAGTATTATTACAACATAAAGTCTGGTAGTTTGTAGAAAGTTCTAGGCCTCAGTCCAAGTTAGTGCAAGTAAGTAAGTCTGTGAAAGTAAAAGGAAAAAGAGATAGATATAGACTGAGTGATCGTGATTTTAGCCATGAAGAGTGAATAGTGACGACTTTTAAAGTGTAATAATCACAGATCGTATTTGAATAACAGGATAGAGAAAAATATTTCATATTGTCAGTTGGGTCCAAAAATAACTGAAACCGTATGTGTGGACTTTTGACGCAAATAAGAATTATTTAAAGCTATGGATGCCGGTTTTTATCGTGGGAGTGATGCTAACTTATTGTGATTCTGAGCCTAAAAAAACAAATATTAAACTAATTTTAGATAAATTAGTTAATTGTATGGGTAGAAAATAATACTCGAAATAACTTAAATTATTGTTATTATTAATCCTTACAATTTTTGTAATAGGTAAAACAATCAAACATAACTACTGAACATTTAGCAAACGGCTTAAACAACAAGGATAACGTGTATTCGGATATTAAATAAAAGAACGTCGAATTTAATTAAACCAGATCTGATAGTTTCTATCCATGTTTAAGTGTCCTACAAGAAGCATTCCCGAATATCGTAGCGTTTTCTTTAATATTAACGTACTCCTTAGGAAAAAAAAAAGGTGTAGCAAATAGTTTGGCTTACTAGCTAATTTCGTCAAATATTACTTTATATAAAACATAAGTAGCATTAATTGAGTTATAACTGTATCGTAAAGTTTGAAGAATGAAGTTGAAATATATTAAAACTCAGTTTATTATTTTTTCACAAAGTTCTATGTACGGAAAAAGCTCTAGCTAACTAAATAGCATGCAAAATCATATCAACTTAAGCAATTATATACCATAAATTCAACGCTATAGAATATCAGATTAGTAATTATAGTGAAAAAATAACTTAAAACAGAGAAATGAGTTATTTAAATCAACTTGGTAATTAGGTGAGTCGCATGTAAAATATTCTATCAACGAATTTTATACATTCATAAATTTGAAGACAATTTGCATTTGAACATGCTTGTAGACGGTGGTCAAATGGTAATAAATATACAGTGAAACCACTTTAAGTATTACAGATCATTGTTTTAAAAAAAGCAACTAAGTTTCGTATTTTAAATAAATTCAGTACAGCAGAAATTAGTCTTTTCAGTTTCCATTTATTAACCGCTGGAAATTTTCAAAAGTGACATGCACAGATAGGCTTTTAAATAAATAAAACTTTATCATACTGTTTGAGAGACGTTGTTGGCAAGAGAGTATAATATGGAAACTTTTTTGTCATCGGAACATCTTGCCTTGAGGAAGGAACACGAAAGTGTCTCGAAACGTCGTTATAACATAACATTCAACGCAAGACGTCCGATAATTATGCCTTCCAAAGTATCATATTTTAATAGTTTAATATTGCATTTCTTTTTTATTTTAAAGTTTGGAAATTTACAATTTTTGATAAATTTGTATTTAAGATGAAACTGAATAAACAAAATAAAATTCCATCTATCGCGGAGGAGAAAAATGAAGGTAAGTGCAGTTTTTGAAAGCGATATAGTTATAGGCTTTGTTATATTGTGATTTCTGTGCTTGAGAAATTGATCGTGTTACAAAAAAAATCATAAATGCGTTATATACATCAGAGAAGGAAGGAAAATTATTTTGACTTTGAAACGGACGTGACTGGAGATATCTGATTTTCAGCGAACTCCTTGCAAAATATCTATTAGTCTACAAACTGACTAAAATTCACTAAAATTTTTTTTCCATTTGTGAATTCGAGCTTATAAGTATTGTCAGCTGTAGTGTTACCAACTATTTAGCAGGGATGTGGATCCTATGGATTCATGTATCTCATCACGTTGCCGGCAAAATTGCTCCGGACTACTTTGGGGCACATGGGTGGGGGGCTTTCATAAGAGTAATGATCAATCCACTATGCAACTATAGTAGCAGAATAGTTTGAATTTAGGGTTCGTTTACGCAGATAGATCTTATATAACTTTGCGCAAATATCCGAAATAATGAAAGAAGCAAAAGTTTTGTAGTTAAGTATTGTTACGTATTAGAATTTCAAATGGTCTGAAATTGAGTTAACTGATGATTTAAATTTAATAGTTAAACTGTACTTTGGATTTAGCATTTAAATATATGCCGATATATAGTCAATTTATAATATTTGCCAACAAGATTGATACACACAGTTTTCTTTTATATAAATATGTTTTAATATACAAACAATAATACAATTTACAATAGCAGTTATTACAAACAATGATTTATAAACAAAAGTTTCACAAACTTACAAGCAGTACAAAGTCGTTCTTTTAATTTGGAACTTCTTCCATATCTTATCGAAGGTTCACGATGAGCGAGCTGATTACCAGTTGACGTAGGTATATTTCACTTAACGGGAAGCTAGCTACCTTTGTCCTTCGTTATCTATCGGCCACACACGTCGAGTTTTCCACGATGAA
>NW_013666155.1:412917-415389 GCF_000517525.1 Limulus polyphemus
GGCGGGAGTTTCGCAATACATATTTAACACGATAAGCTATGCGTATTTTTAAATATAAATGTAATCTAAACAAACGTCGATAATAAAATAAATATATAATAACAAATTCGTTACAGTATTTTATGACTTGATTGATTTATTTTTCTATTTGTATGTACAATATAGTTTCAATTATCTAGATTTTTTTCTTTGCTAGTAAAATTATATATTTGTGAAATAACTCGCTCACTGTAATCGTGTAGCCGGGCAAAGAACTACATCAGGACTTTTTGAATTCATCACCTTATTTTATATTGGCCATCAGATGGCACACTGAGTGGTTGTCACGAAAAATACTTGTCGAAAATATTGAATATTTTGATCTCTTTTCACGTTATCTGTTTACTAGATTATTAAAAACAACAACAACAACACAATTTCACAAACTTGTTATCGCAACCAGGCGAATAATGATTGTATATATTTACTTTCTAAACTGTACAAAACAATTCTAATCCTAAACATCAACTGGTGGCTTAGCGATAAACTAAAGAGTTTATAACGTTAGAATTTGGGGATTGACTTCCGCGATGGATACAGCTGTTCAGCTTTGCGGTGTAACAACAAACAAACAAGAAAGCAAAACAAATTTCCACAATATAGTACTCAACCATAAAACCTCGCAATATTTCTACATTATTTAAACTATTTCTTTGTATTGTATGTACTTTATTGATTGTTTAGTAAAAACAAAAATACTTTCGTAACAGAAAGAGAATGGCACTTATAAACGTCTTGCATTTAGAAATTTCATGATTATGTGTTTTGAAAATAGGATATTTAAATGTCTTTACAGCATTGTTCAAGGTATCAGAATTAGAATATTCACAATCACTATTCAGTCATAGCTTCCTAAGTATTCGCTTGAGGGCTTATAACGCTAAAATATGAGGTTCGATTCCCACACAACAAAGATAATTCACTGTGTAGCATTGTACTTAACAACAAAGTATAATTAATATATGGGATTAATAGTATTGTCATCAAGATTTAGTATATTCAAAACCAGGGTTTGAGTTAAACTTTTTAAATGCTTTTGAAATCGAAACGTCAAACGTCATGGTAACGGAAGTTTTCCCTTACCATAAACCTCATTTGAGTTCCTTCTCCGGAACGTACTATTCTGAGGAAAAAAGAAAGTTTAAAGTCAAACAGTGTTATTAGGTCACAATTGCAAACCTATTTGATAACAGAGACTTTGAAAAATATGTTGTTGTTTTTCGCTACATTAACACATGGCTATGGACTTGTGAAGAATGCTTAATCTACTTAAAACAACGCATATGTAGGTGGAGCTAACGTCAAAGAGAAAATGAAAAACTTAGTAATTGTATTTACAGTACCGGTAATCTAAGTTACTGAAAACATTTTCCAAACTTTGATAATAGTTTTCTTTATCTATTTAAGCACGTATTCATTTATTACCCCTTGGTGACAATTGTAAACAGGTAGAATATTTGGTGGAAGTTCCAAAGCATAGGAAAACTGCTATTGCATGGTGTGAGCAACTCAGGTGTGTTGTCGCTAGATAAGATCAAGATCTTCGTATGCGATTCCTGGGAGAAAAATTATATGAAAATGGACATAAAAGCAATACAACTGATGTGACTCTGACATAAAAACACGTGTAGCTTCATTAACACATCTATCGGTAGACAACTCTCAAGTTACTTATTTAGATACACAATAAAGCAACAAAAAGATGTATGTTGTAACATTTTATTACTTATCAGAAACTGGTAACATTGGGCAGTTTGAAGGACTATTTATTTATTGTTGTGTAAAATTACACATTGCATGGCAGTGTTCTAGAGAGGGATATATATGTGTATGTGTTTTCTCAGGGCAGTGTTTTAGAGGAGGTATATATGTTTTGATGGCAAAGTTCTAGAGGGATATATGTATGTGTGTGTTCTCATGGCTTTGTTTTAGAATGGGGTTATACGGTATATGCTTTTATGGCAGTGCTCTAGAGGGTATATATATGTGTGTGTGCTTTGTGCTCTTCTATATGCGCCTATGGCAGTGAAAGAGTTCAACAGAATACAGTTTAGAGAAGGTCACGTTCAACACGTTAAGTTGTTGACAGAACATACAGTTAACAGAACTGTAGATTTATTTGGTAAGAGAAATTATTAAGCCTCGGAATATACATCCGAAAAGTCCAAAATAGTTTTAAACGTTGATCACTTAAGGGAAGGTTGTGAATTGTTATCTTTCAGTAGCCTATATGATCATTATTGAATAATAATTCATTATTTTGTTATATATATATATAGTTAATAATCAATAATATATTAATTACTAATTAATTTTTAAGCTACTATTTCGGTGGCCCGACATGGCCAGGTGGATAAGGCGCTTACCTCGCAATCTGAGGGTCGCGGGTTCGAATCCCCTCCCACCAAACATGCTCGCCCTTTCAGCCGCGGG